>NW_012116311.1:2391-3494 GCF_000951035.1 Colobus angolensis palliatus | reverse complement strand
TTTTTCACCTTTTTTTTTTTAGACAGAGTCTCGCTTGGTCACCCAGGCTGGAGTGCAGTGGCAGGATCTCTGCTCACTGCAAGCTCCACCCCCCGGGTTCACGCCATTCTCCTGCCTCAACCTTCCATGTAACTGGGACTACAGGTGCCCACCACCATGCCTGGCTAATTTTTTTTTTTGTTTTGTATTTTTAGTACCGACGGGGTTTCACCATGTTAGCCAGGTTGGTCTCGATGTCCTGACCTCGTGATCCACCCGCCTCGGCCTCCCAAGGTGCTGGGATTACAGGCACGAGCCACCGTGCCCGGTCGTGAAATAAAAATTTTTAAAAATGATGTTGGGAAAACTCAATAGCTACATGAAACAAAAATATGAAATGGGATTTTTATCTTATGTCATATACAAAAATGAACCAAAAATGAATTAAAGATTTAAATATAAGACCTAAAACCATGAAAGTCTTAGAAGAAGACATAGGGGAAAAGTTGTATGACAGTGACCTTGGCAATTTTTTGGATATGCCATCAAAAGCACAGACAACCAAAGCAAAAATAAACAAGTGAGACTACATCAAACTAGAAGTCTCTGCACAACAAAAGGAACAATTAACAAAATGAAAAGGCAGCCTACAGAATCAGAAAAAATATTTGCAAACTATATCCACTAAGAAGTTAATGTCCAAAATCTATAAGGAACTCATACAACTCAATTGCAAATAACCCAATTAATGGGTGAAGGGCTGGAATAGAAAATTTTCCCAAGAAGACATACAAATGACCAACAGATATATGAAAGATGCTCAACATCACCAATTGTGATGGTTAATATTGAGAGTCAACTCGATTGGATTGAACTATGTAAAATATTGTTCCTGGATGTGTCTGTGAGGGTGTTGCCAAAGAAGATTAACGTTTGAGTCAGTGAACTGAGAGAAGCAGACCCATCCTCAATCTGGATGGGTACCAACTAATCAGCTGCCAGATCAGCTAGTATAAAAGCAGGTAGAGGAAAGTGGAAGGAGGACACTGGCTTAGTCTTCCAGCTTACATCTTTTTGCCATGCTGGATGCTTCCTGCCCTTGAACATGGGACTCCAAGTCCTTC
>NW_012116311.1:0-1991 GCF_000951035.1 Colobus angolensis palliatus | reverse complement strand
GAATCAGAAAAAATATTTGCAAACTATATCCACTAAGAAGTTAATGTCCAAAATCTATAAGGAACTCATACAACTCAATTGCAAATAACCCAATTGATGGGTGAAGGGCTGGAATAGAAAATTTTCCCAAGAAGACATACAAATGGCCAACAGATATATGAAAGATGCTCAACATCACCAATTGTGATGGTTAATATTGAGAGTCAACTCGATTGGATTGAACTATGTAAAACATTGTTCCTGGATGTGTCTGTGAGGGTGTTGCCAAAGGAGATTAACGTTTGAGTCAGTGAACTGAGAGAAGCAGACCCATCCTCAGTCTGGATGGGTACCAACTAATCAGCTGCCAGATCAGCTAGTATAAAAGCAGGTAGAGGAACGTGGAAGGAGGACACTGGCTTAGTCTTCCAGCTTACATCTTTTTGCCATGCTGGATGCTTCCTGCCCTTGAACATGGGACTCCAAGTCCTTCAGCTTTTGGACTTTTGGACCTTTGACCACAAAGTGAAGGCTGCACTGTTGGTTTCCCTGCTTTTGAGGTTTTGGGATTCAGATTGGCTTCCTTGCTCCTCAGCTTGTAGACAGCCTATTGTGGAACTTCACTTTCTGATCATGTAAGTCAAAACACCTTAATAAACTCTCCTTTATATATACATCTATCCTATTAGTTCTGTCCCCAGAGAACCCTAATACACTAATCATCAGGGGTATATAAATCAAAACCAAAATGAGATATTATCTTACTCCTGATAGGAGGGCTATTATCAAAAAGTCAAAAGATAATAAGTGTTGGTGAGGAAGTGAAGAAAACCCATTCTCTTTATATTGTTGGTGGGAATGTAAGTTGGTACAGACATTGTAGAAAAGAGTATGAAGTTTCCTCAAAAAATTAAAATAGAACTACCATATGATCCAGGAATCCCACTTGTAGGTATATATCCAAAAGAAATGAAATTAGTGTGTCAAAGGGATATGTACACTCACATATTTACTTCAGCATTATTGTCTATATATAGACAAGATGTGGAAACAGCCTACATGCCTGTCAACAAATGAATAGAAAAGAAAATGTGGTGTGTATGTATGTGTGTGTGTATGTGTATATATATGTATATATGTGTATATACATATATATACACATACACATATATATGTGTGTGTATATATGTGCATGTATATACATGCACATACATACACACCACATACACAATGGAATATTATTCAGCCAAGAAAAAGAAGGAAATCCTGCCATATGCAACAACATGGATGAACCTGGTTGACATCACTCTAAGTGAAATATGGCACTCACAGAAAGACAAAAACCACATGATCTGACTTATATGTGGAATCTAAAAAAGGTGAAATCACAGAAACAGATAGTAGATGGGTGGTTACCAGAGGCCAAGGGTGAGGAAAATGGGGAGATGTTTGCCAAAGGGAAAAAACTTTCAGGTATAAGAAAAATAAGTCCTGGAGACCTAATGTATAGCATGATGACTATAGTTAATAATAATATATTATTTATTTGAAATTTGCCAAGAGAATAGATCTTAAGTATTCTCACCACAGGAAAAAAGGTAAGTATGTGAGGTGATGGAATTATTAATAAGCCTGATAGTGGTAATCATTTCACAACATTTCACAATATATACATATGGTAAAACATACATTGCATACCTTGAATATACACAAATTTTATTTGTCAATTTTACCTCAATAAAGCTGAAAAAAAAGATAGTGCTTAATAAGAACAAGTCAAAAATAATGAAGTAGACTTCATCATGAACAAAAGCTGTTTTAGAGCTTCTGTTTTATTAGAAATAACATAGAAATAATAACATTTTCCTGACATGAATAATGATAGAGTGAGTTATAGAATGATCAAAATGACTAGTCTCTATTCTGAGATCTGGTGCTGTTTGGCTGGAAAGAAAAAAAAACATAGAAAAAAAAACAGTTTACTGTGAGAATGTGATTATTTATTTATTTAT
>NW_012116310.1:5683-6218 GCF_000951035.1 Colobus angolensis palliatus | reverse complement strand
ACTTGCTTTATGAATCTGGGTGCTCCTGTATTGGGTGTATATATATTTAGGATAGTTAGCTCTTCCTGTTGAATTGATCCCTTTACCATTATGTAGTGGCCTTCTTTGCCTCTTTTGATCTTTGATGGTTTAAAGTCTGTTTTATCAGAGACTAGTATTGCAACCCCTGCTTTTTCTTGTTCTCCATTTGCTTGGTAGATCTTCCTCCATCCCTTTATTTTGAGCCCCATGTGTGTCTCTGCATGTGAGATGGGTCTCCTGAATACAGCAAAGTGATGGGTCTTGACTCTTTATCTGTATTGCCACTCTGTGTCTTTTAATTGGAAAATTTAGTCCATTTACATTTAAGGTTAATATTGTTATGTGTGAACTTGATCCTGTCATTATGATATTAACAGGTTATTTTGCTCATTAGTTGATGCAGTTTCTTCCTAGCATCAATAGTCTTTACATTTAGCCATGTTTTTATAATGGCTGGTACCGGTTGTTCCTTTCCATGTTTAGCGCTTCCTTCAGGGTCTCTTGTAAGGCAGGC
>NW_012116310.1:2447-3398 GCF_000951035.1 Colobus angolensis palliatus | reverse complement strand
TGTTCTTCTTTATCAGCCTGGCTAGCAGTCTATTTTGTTAATCTTTTCCAAAAAAACAGTTCCTGGATTTATTGATTTTTGGAAGGGTTTTTTGTGTCTCTATCTCCTTCATTTCTGCTCTGATCTTAGTTATTTCTTGTCTTCTGCTAGCTTTTGAATTTGTTTGCTCTTACTTCTCTAGGTCTTTTAATTGGGCTGTTAGGGTGTCAATTTTAGGTCTTTCTCACTTTCTCTTGTGGGCCTTTAGTGCTACAAATTTCCCTCTAAACACTCCATTAGCTGTGTTCCAGAGATTCTGGTACGTTGTGTCTTTGTTCTCATTGGTTTCAAAGAACTTATTTATGTCTGCCTTTATTTTGTTATTTACCCAGTAGTCATTCAGGAGCAGGTTGTTCAGTTTCCATGTATTTGTGCAGTTTTGAGTGAGTTTCTTAATCCTGAGTTCTAATTTGATTGCAATATTGTCTGAGAGACTGTTATGATTTCCATTCTTTTGCATTTGCTGAGGAGTACTTTACTTCCATTTACTGAGGAGAAGGATTTTATTTCTCCTTCGCTTATGAAGCTTAGGTTGGCTAGATATGAAATTCTTAGTTCAAAATTCTTTTCTTTAAGGATGTTAGCCAGGCACAGTGGCTCACGCCTGTAATCCCAGCACTTTGAGAGGCTGAGGCAGGCAGATCACCTGAGGTCAGGAGTTCGAAACCAGCCTGACCAACATGGTAAAACTCTACTAAAAATACAAAAATTAGCCGTGCGTGGTGGCCAGCACCTGTAGTCCCAGCTACACAGGAGGCTGAGGCAGGAGAATTGCTTGAACCTAGGAGGTGGAAGTTGCAGTGAGCCGAGATCGTGCCACTGCACTCCAGCCTGGGTGACAGAGCGAGACTCCGTCTAAAATAAAATAAAATAAAACTAAATTAAATAAAATTAAATAAATAAAAATAACGT
>NW_012116310.1:0-381 GCF_000951035.1 Colobus angolensis palliatus | reverse complement strand
AGAAGCACTAACGCCTCCAGAAATGTTATCTGAAAGAAATTTAAAAGCAGTAATTAATGCCTACACCTCACGAAAAGTGTTTTGTATCAACTCTTATCCCTTATAGAACATCTACAAAAGACCTTTTCAACGACTGCATGGTTTCATAAATTAAGCTTATATTTCAAATTTCCAATATTAAATATTCATTAAATAAGTGAACATATTTGCTGAAATATTTTAAATGTTGATGAAATAGATTAAAATCCCTTCTATCGATTTCTTATGACAAAGAAACACTCTATAACATAGAGTTTTACGTGAGGAAGAGGATGGAAAAGGGAGAATAACAATTATATCTTTCAGTTCTTTTTTTTTTTTTTTTGGAGACAGTCTCACTCT
>NW_012116309.1:15654-15959 GCF_000951035.1 Colobus angolensis palliatus | reverse complement strand
TCTGCATGTTTAACAAGCTGCCTGAGTGATTCTAGCCTGCTAATCCCTGGAGCCCATGTCTATAGAGGTTGTATAACAGACATCATAAGAGGAGCAGGCTGGAGAAGCAGCACAGAACTAGATGTGTGGATGCTCAGCAGCAGGACCTATAACCTTGACGGTGGCTTTGGAGACTGCAGGTGCTGTTTGCTTCCCCTCTACTCCTTACCTTTCTGCCCAGAGGCCATGGGAGGATAGAAGAGGTGAAAAGGAGCATAGAAATAAGTTATCAGAGGCCCTGCAGCATGGAATGAGTAGAGGCTTTT
>NW_012116309.1:10255-11279 GCF_000951035.1 Colobus angolensis palliatus | reverse complement strand
CTCAAAAAAAAAAAAAAGTTTAACTTGTGTTATTGAGCTACCACTTGATCATAATGTGTTATACTTTTTGGCAAAGGTTTTTACATCTCTGTTTATGAGAGATATTTTTCTGTAATATTCTTTATTATTTTTTAAAATAATGCCCTTGTCTTTTTTTGGTAATGAGGTTTTGCAAGTCTCATAAAACAAGTTGAGAAGTATTTTTCTATTTGCTGAAAGAGTTTGAATGCAATTAGTGTTACTTTTTTCCTTAAATGTTTGATAGAATTCAACAGTGAATTCATCTGGGTTAATGTTTTCTTTGTGGGAAAATGTCAAATTACGTATTCGATTTCCTTAAACATATAGGGCTTTTCAGATATCTGTTTCTTTTCTTTTCTTTTTTTTTGGAGATGGAGTCTCTCTCTGTCGCCCAGGCTGGAGTGCAGTGGCACAAAGTGGCTCACCGCAACCTTCGCCTCCCGGGTTCAAGAGATTTTCCTGCCTCAGCCTCCTGAGTAGCTGGGACTACAGGCATGCGCCACCACGCCCAGCTGATTTTTGTATTTTAGCAGAGATGGGGTTTCACCATATTGACCAGGCTGGTCTTGAATTCCTGGCCTCAAGTGATCCGCCTGCCTTGGCCTCCTAAAGTACTGGGATTATAGGCATAAGCCACTGTGCCTGGCCAGTGCTAGCAGTTTTAAAAGACTCAATTTAAATTTTATTTATTCTCTTCTCTGATGACCCTATCCTGTCCTTTCCTGTCTACTGCATCCATTATGTATTTTCTTTGTATAGTCTTATATACTAGTCTCTAATTTTCCTTGTGCACACATGTTTATTTTATGTACATGTCTTTTACGAACTCTCTGAATGAATGGTAGGAACTGATTGCAGGAACTCTATCTTATGCTGGCTTTGTAAACTTTTTAGTACTTCATATTAGTTGATATGTAATTAACAGACATTTCTCGCCGGGCGCGGTGGCTCAAGCCTGTAATCCCAGCACTTTGGGAGGCCGAGACGGGTGGATCACGAGGTC
>NW_012116309.1:0-1137 GCF_000951035.1 Colobus angolensis palliatus | reverse complement strand
CACATATGTTTATTGCAGCACTATTCACAATAGCAAAGACTTGGAACCAACCCAAATGTTTATCAATGGTAGATTAGATTAAGAAAATGTGGCACATGTACGCCATGGAATACTACACAGCCATAAAAAAGGATGAGTTCATGACCTTTGTAGGAACATGGATGAAGCTGGAAACCATCATTCTGAGCAAACTATCGCAAAGAAAGAAAACCAAACACCGCATATTCTCACTCATAGGTGGGAATTGAACAATGAGAACACTTGGATACAGGGTGGGGAACATCACACACCAGGGCCTGTCATGGGGTGGGGTGAGCGGGGAGGGATAGCATTAGGAGATGTACCTAATGTAAATGATGAGTTAACGGGTACAGCACACCAACATGGCACATGTATACATATGTAACAAACCTGCATGTTGTGCACATGTACCCTAGAATTTAAAGTGTATGTGTATGTGTGTGTATATATATATAAACTCTTATCCCATACGGAACCACACTTCCTTCTGCAAACTGGGGCTAGGAAGGGTTGGTTTGCCTTGGCTGGGATGGGGTGGATGAGTTCAAAACTCCCCAGGGCACATTCAGAGGCCAGCTAACCAACCTCTTAGGGACTATGGTCTGAATCAGACAACCCATTGTATGCATTCGGGGGTGGAAACTAGGGAACCAGCCTCCTTAGGGAACACTTTGGAGTGTTATTTAATGTACTGATTTGTTGGTTTGGGGACTTGTTGGCTTGATTTTTAAAATGTGCTGCATCTGAGGCTGCTGGTTGGGGGACTTAGCCTGGTCCCTCCAACCTTGGAGAGCACAGTAGAATAAAATATAAATAAGTTGCTAATTTAAAAATTTGGCCAGGCATGGTGGCTCACGCTCAGCACTTTGGGAGGCCAAGACGGGCAGATTGCTTGAGGTCAAGAGTTCGAGACCGGTCTGAGCAACATGGCAAGACCCTTGTCTTTACTAAAACTACAAAAAATAGCTGGATATGGTGGCACATCCCTGTAGTCCCCGCTATTCAGGAGGCTGAGGCAGGAGGATTACTTGAGCCCAGGAAGCGGGGGTTGCAGTGAGCCAAGATCGTGCCACTGTACTCCAGCCTGGGCAACAGAGTGAGACTCTATCTTAAAAA
>NW_012116308.1:11148-12058 GCF_000951035.1 Colobus angolensis palliatus | reverse complement strand
TCTCTATGGATGTACCAATTTTTGATATTTCATGACTCCGTCAAAAAAAAAAAAAAAAAGTACAATTTAATGGCATTAAGTACATTAACAATATTGTGCATATATTACCATTAATTCTAAGAATTAATTTTCATCACTTCAAAAGGAAATTCTGTAGCCATTAAGCAGCCACTCCCCATTCCCACCTGCCCCAGTTCTGGCAACTACAAATCTTTCTGTCTCTATGGATGTACCAATTTTTGATATTTCATGTAAATTGAATCATTCAATATGTAACCCTTAGTGTCTGGATTCTTTCACCTAACATAGCATTTTCAAGGTTCATCCATGTCGCAGCATGTATAGCACTTTCTTTTTACGGCTGAATACTATTTTATTGCATGGCTACGCCACATTTTTATTCATTTGTTGATAGACATTTGTGATGTTCACATCTGTTGGCTATTGTACATAGGGCTGCTATAAACATTCATGAATTTTTTAATGTCTGTTTTCAATTCTTTAGGGATATACTTAGGAGTAGAACTGCTGGATCATAGGCTAATTCTATGATTAAATGTTTGAGGAAACTCCAAACTGTCTCCATAGTGGCTGCACTGTTTTACATTCCCAGCAGTAGCGTGTGGGGGTTCGAATCCTCCATATCCTCACCAACACTGTTTTCCTTTTATTATTATTATCATTATTATTATTGTTGCCATTCTAGTGGGTATAAAGTAGTTTCTCATTGTGGTTTCATTTTTGAGACGGAGTCTAATTCTGTTGCCCAGGCTGGAGTGCAGTAGCGTGATCTCGGCTCACTGCAACTTCCACCTCCCAGGTTCAAGCAATTCTCCTGCCCCAGCTTCCCGAGTAGCTGGGACTACAGGTGTGTGCCGCCACAGCTGCCTAATGTTTGTAATTTTTTTTT
>NW_012116308.1:5193-6638 GCF_000951035.1 Colobus angolensis palliatus | reverse complement strand
AGTAGCTGGGGTTACAGGCATGCACCACCGCGCCTGGGCTGTGATTGTATTTTCTAACAGGTTAGTAATAGTTAAAATTTGGCAAGAGCTCCCTGCCTTAGTTTCCAATTCTCTTAACATTTTTCATATTTGATTTTTGGAAGCCAATTTCTTGGCAAGTGATCCAAACAAAATTTCAAACCCAAGCTGTACCCTTGATGAAATGACTGTTTTTCCCAAAATAGTCCATGGGCAAACTGTTACACGTTGTGCTCAATGACCAGGGACACAGCTGGCAAAAAGCACCATATAAAGTTTTTCTATTTGCTGAGATGTTTTCGTGCTTGATCCTCACGGATCGCTCTTAATAATTTAGTCACGCACTCCACTGCAGTATATTGCTTCCACAATGCTAATTTAAACCATGTCAGTGTGCTTGCAATATGACTGACAATAGCCAAAAGAAAAGAAATCGTTTCTTCAAATTAAATGTGTACTATTCATCTGTGAACATCATGCTTGAGATCCTAGTTAGAACTCTCCCTTCTCCCTCCTTGTCCCCCTTTCTCTCTCTCCTTCTCTCTCTCCTCTTTTCCCTCTCCCCACTCCCCTCACTTCCTCTCCCTGTTTCTTCTCCCCCTCTTTCTTTTCCTCCATCCATTTTCCCTCCCTCCTTACCTCCCTCCTCCTCCTTCTTCTTTCTCTTTCTCTTTCTCTCTCTCTCCGCTCTCTCTCTCTCTCACATGCACAATGTTCCCTGGAGAATTTCCAAGCATCTAACATACACTTTACTGAAGCAGGCTGGATTGGACCACACACACAATAGCAAATTGCCTAAATAAGTCAGATGCATAAGCAACAGCCACTCAAGTGCAGAGAATGTTTAAACTTTAGGGAAAAAACAATAAATTAAAGCACAGCCTTTCTTCTAAAGTGATTCCTTATTGAGACTTCTGCTCTGAATTAGAAGGAGGTTGTGTCAGAGTGGTGGGCATATCTGGAGCCCACCCTAAACTCTTTCTCCAGGACAAGTCAAGTGGCTCATGGAGAGGGACAACCCTGAGAAACAGAGTCCACACTCAGCAACAAGAAGAAGGACTAACACCCAGGCTAGACTGTCTTGCAATTTACTAAGATCATCTCTAAATCTTTCAGAAAGACGAGCCATTGAGGTTTAAGGTCATTATTCATGTAGGTTTTCAAAGCTGGCCTGCCATGTTTGCCTTGCCTGCCAGCGACAGACATCAAATACAGCCAGAGTTTTGAAAATACAAATAGATGTGTCACCCCTTGACTGCCATTCTTCCCACTGCAAAACCCTAACCCCAGACTGTGACCCACAAGACCTCCACACTGTGACCATATGACCAGGCACCTGCCTAGCTCTCCAAGCCTCCTCTTGCTCAGTCCCATCCAGTTATACTTGATTCTTTTTGTTTCATTCACTCCGTCAAGTCTGTTCCTGC
>NW_012116308.1:0-333 GCF_000951035.1 Colobus angolensis palliatus | reverse complement strand
ATTAATAATCACATACATAAAATTTCTCAATTGTAACTTTAAGAGGAACTACAAAGTGGCAGTGCAATGTTACGAGAGTCTGTAAGAGAGGATTCGACCCAGCCAGGAAAGGCATGCCTGGTCAGTAATAAGGAATTAGAACTACAAGATGAGTATGACTCACCCAAGCGAACGAGGAGTCTAGACAGGAGGAACGGGGTGCACAGAGGCTGTGGTGTAGAAAAGAAGATAAGCTTCACTAGAATCAAGAGAACATGGGAAGGGTGGTTTAAGACGAGGCTACAGAGACTAGAAGTAGCCGGACTCAACAGTGCCCAGTAGGCCAAGTCAATA
>NW_012116307.1:3833-5606 GCF_000951035.1 Colobus angolensis palliatus | reverse complement strand
AAAATTAAAAAAAAATTTAATACATATGCTTTTTGCCATAATAAGGGAGAGAATATGAATAATTCATGGCAATGCAAGTGGTCACTTCAGAGCTGGCAGAAGGAGCAAGTGCACAACTGAGAGAAGGAAGCGCCCTGCCCCAGGAAGCAGGTGCGCTAAGACCATCCCCTGAGAACTGCCCTCCAGATGCCACGTGTCAGTGGAAACTGGGCCTGTGCCTGGGATCTGGTGCATAGTGTGGAGACGAGAACACAGCTCCATTCCTCCTCACTGTGTGACCTAGGATGTGACCTCTTCCTCTGAGCTTCATTCTAACTAGATGTTAAAATCAAATAACAGCAGTAACTTTACTTGTAAACTTTCCAGTAAGAGCAGTGATGATCAGAATTGTTATCACTGTTGTTGCCTGATCCTTTAAATATAAAAATACCTGTGTGACCCCTCATCTCAGAACTCAGATGACCACCTCGCAGACAGCACACCCGCATTGTTTCTGTCACAAACGTGGTATTAGAACTGGAAACTATGTGTACCTTGTTATAGAATTTATATCTTAGTTATGTTACATTGGATGAAGTTAGAATTACTAAGTGACAGTCAGAATTTTAGGTGGTGGGATATCTAAGCAAACTGTCGATGGTGTGCCTTCATTTCTCCTTGCTTATTATAGATAACGGAAGAGGAGAGAGAAAAATTAAAGAGAAAACTATTGACCAATAGTCAGATGTTTTATAAACAAAGGAGATTTTCACATCTTCTGGAAACCCCATTAAATTAAATAAATTTAGGAATTTTAATGTCTAATACAGATTTAGATTTAAATGCACAGAGATAATGCAGAAAATGGAAATTCAGCAACAGATCAGTTTGCCAAATAGGCAGATTTAAACTAGTTTGTAATTTTACCTAAATACTCAAAGAATAAACCCCAGATTCAAATGACAAATGATAAAATTTCAGTGTTAGGTGCCTGGTTGAGAGAAGCTTGAACTAACATTATTTTGATGAATCATACATCAATAAGAAAACTTTGTCCAGTGGTCCAAATTTTCAAAGGGCTGCCTGAGTAAATAGTTTCTACCTCCCCTGCCTGTGATTTCTGGCAGAATCTATCATCCTCTGAAACCCGGGGACCGTTAAGAACAGAGACAGAAGTTGGAATACTATGAAGTTTTGAGAGACCCAAATTACTGCCTGGACTGATTGATGAGGATGATCTCTATAAGCCTCGTCTTTGAAGAGTGTATGGTGGCTTTTGTTATAATGAACAGGTAGCAACAAAGACAGTCAAGGAAAATGAAGGAAGAGGGGAACATGGTCTCAACAGAAGAACAACAAAGATCCAGAAACTGACATCAATGAAAAGGAAGCATGTGGATTACCTGGCAGAAAATCTAAAGTAAATGTTAGAAACATGTTCAATGAGCTAGTGGCATCATGCAAGAACAATGTGAGAATTTTAATAGAGATAAAACATTTAAAAGATGACTAAACAAAAATATTGATGCTGAAGAATACAATAAGTCAGACAAAAATTTTAAGAGGATTTTAGACCAGACTAGATCAAGTAATAAAGGAAACAGTAAACATAAGAAAGATCATTTGAAATAGTAGAGACAGAGAAGGAAAACTTAAATGAAAGAAATAAAAAAGAGTTAAAGACTTACGAGTCAGGAAGCACAGTGAAAATGAAATTTTATGCATTGAGGAGTTACGCAGAGATAAGACAAAAGGGGTAGTGAAGGAAGAGGGTGAGAGAGAAACAGAGAGAGA
>NW_012116307.1:1474-2220 GCF_000951035.1 Colobus angolensis palliatus | reverse complement strand
TCTGGGTCTTCATAAGAAGACAACACGGAGTGAGGGGCTTAAACAACAAATATTGATTTTCTTACAATTCTGAAGTCTGAATGTTGAAGATCAAGGTGCTGGCAGGGTTGGTTCTTGGTGCAGCTTCTTCCTGGCAGGCACTGGGGCACCTTCTAATACACTGCGTCTCCGCATGGCCTCTTCTCTGCGTGCACTTGAAGAGTGAGAGGTCTCTGGTGTCACTTCCTCTTCTTATAAAGGCAGCACGTCTATTGCATTAGGTTCTCACACTTGTGACCACATTTAACCTTAATTGTATCATTAAAATTCCAATATAGATCCATTGAATTTAAGGTTTCAGCATATGAATTTTAAAGAGGGCACAATTCAGTTGATGACACAAACCAAGAGATGGTGAGATGCATTAGAATATATATATTTTTAATCACTAAGGAATAATGGGCCATGCAGGAACTTGTAGGAAAGTTCCTAGTAATTGGTGAAAGTTCAATTGTAAGAGGAAAATGTGCCTTCCTGCTTTCTTTTCTGGCAGAAGAATGTGAGGAAGCAGAACCACAGATAATAAGGAAAGAGGAGCCCTGCGGACAGCTGAGGTGCTGGCGAGGAGGGAGAGCACTGAGCAGAGGAGGAAGCCCCGCCCTCCCTGCACCTGCTCCTGACCCGGCCTCCAGCTCTGTGGTCCCCGCGCGCCCCCTGCTGGTCCTGAGCGGCACCTGCGCCCGCCCCCTCCGCCTCCCTGCAGGGAG
>NW_012116307.1:0-261 GCF_000951035.1 Colobus angolensis palliatus | reverse complement strand
TTCTACCCGTGAAGATTTATATGAAACCAACCAAACATCCAGGTTATCTAAATTGTCAAATCTCCATTCAAAAACATTAGGGCAGTAGTTAAATATGTTCGTCACAGTGAATTTATTCCTACATCCATGCAATGTTTATTGTAATTGAGAATATCCATCATGGTTAGAGTGAATACGTCTGTCCCAGAAAGTGCGTCATAAAAAAAATAAAAATCTGAGACTTTCCCTTTTGTGACCGTTTGTAATTTGGGATTCTGTCTG
>NW_012116306.1:10311-10675 GCF_000951035.1 Colobus angolensis palliatus | reverse complement strand
GGTGGCAGGCACCTGCAGTCCCAGCTACTCGGGAGGCTGAAGCAGGAGAATCAGTTGAACCTGGGAGGCAGAGGTTGCAGTGAGCTGAGATTGTGCCATTGCACTCCAGCCTGGGCAGTAAGAGCGAAAATCTGTCTTAAAAAAAAAAAAAATTGGGCTGGGCACGGAGGCTCACACCTGTAATTCTAGCACCTTGGGAGACCAACGTGGGCGTATTGCTTGAGCTCAGGAGTTCAACACCAGCCTGGGCAACATGGTGAAACACCATCACTACTAAAAATACAAAAATTAGCTTGGTGTGGTGGTAGGTGCCTGTAATCCCAGCTACCCGGGAGGCTGAGGCAGGAGAATCGCTTGAACCCAG
>NW_012116306.1:2856-4779 GCF_000951035.1 Colobus angolensis palliatus | reverse complement strand
AAAAAAAAAAAAAAAAAAAAAAGATGAGGTTATACTGGATTAGGATAAGTCCTAAATATGACTGGTGTCCTAATAAGAAGACCATATGGCCACACACAAAGGGAAGAAGGTGATGTGAGGATGGGGGTGGGGGCTGGAGTGATGTGTCTACAATCCAAGGATGGTTGGCAGCCACCAGCTGCAGGAGAGATGCCTGGGACAGATTCAGCCTCAGCACCTCCAGAAGGAACCAGTCCTGCTACCACTTTGACCTTGGACTTCTGACTTCCAAGGCTATTACACAATATGCTTCTGCTATGTGAAACCACCCGGTTTGTGGGTATTTGTTACAGCAGCTCCAGGAAATTAACACAGAAACTGACTGATTGGGTTGTGGTGGAGGCAGCAGGGAGGAAGACTGAGGTGGAGCCTGGGGCACTGTCCAGGTGGGAGATGCTGGGGGCTGCGGTGGGGACCGTGATGGTGGGGAGAAGTGGGCAGATCCATGAGTCCCAGGAGCAGAATCGACAGCACCTGCTACATACAAATACTTGGCTCTGTGCCTCATATACACTGGTCCAAAGAGGCCAAGGTCAACACGCTTGACTTGTTCCACACCAGACTCAGTGAGTAGAGAAGGGAAATCCTCACTCACCCCTACCCCACAGGGCCCTACCTGCCAGCATCCTGCGAGATGGTCACCGATACATCCAGGCCCAACGTGGTGACTCGCTTGCACACAGCGTCCATGTCGATGATGGAGTCAATGCTTTCAGGCCCGTCCTCTACGCAGCACTGGGAGCCGGGGCAGAAGCGGCAGTTGTCCAGCCCCTTGTAGCCCTTGTTGTGTCCACATTTCTCCAGTGTGACTGTGGTCGCCATGCCTGACACCCCCACATGCACCACCAGCTGCACACAGACAGGGGCAGGACTTAACATGGCCTGCCCATGGGACTCGGAGGGGGTCCCCCTGAGGCCAAGGAAAAGGCAGCATCCTTACTGGGCTCTGCCTGGGGTTGTGTTGTTTCTGACCTCCTGCTGCTGGAATAGACCCTGCAGTCACGCTTGCAAAAAGGTATGCCATGTAAGACAGGCAAGAATTTGAAACATGCAAGGCTGTTCATTGCAGCTCTTCCTGTTATTGAAATCAAATACAGGAAACAAGCTAACTAGCCATCCGCGGGAGTTAGTTCAATAAATAATAAGCTACTATGCAGCTGTTAAAATGCCAGCACAGTGTTTTTGTTTGTTTCTTTGTTTGTTGAGATGGAGTCTTGCTCTGTCGCCCAGGCTGGAGTACAGTGGTGCAATCTTAGCTCACTGCAACCTCCCCCTCCTGGGTTCAAGTGATTCTCCGGTCTCAGCCTCCTGAGTAGCTGGGATTACAGATGTGTGCCACCACACCCGGCTAATTTTGTATTTTTAGTAGAGACAGGGTTTCGCCATGTTGGCCAGGCTGGTCTCGAACTCCTGACCTCTGGTGATCTGCCCGCCTTGGCATCCCAAAGTGCTGGGATTACAGGCGTGAGCCACTATGCCCAGTCTTGTTTGTTTTTGTAAGAGACAGGATCTTACTCTGTTGCCCAGGCAGGAGTGCAGTGGCACAAATATCTTGGCTCACTGTAGTCTTAAACTCCTGGGCTCAAGCAATCCTCCTGCCTCAGCCTTCTGAATGGCTGGAACTATAAGCGTGTACCATCATGCCTAATTTTTAAACTTTTTTGTAGAGATGGGGTCTCACTATGCTGCCCAGGCTGGTCTCAAACTTCTGGACTCAAGCAATCCTCCTGCCGCCGCAGTCTTCCAAAGTGCTGGGATTGCAGGCATGAGCCACTACCCTTGGCCTGGATAGCCCTTTGGGTTTTTTGAGACTAAGTCTCACTCTGCTGCCCAGGCTGGAGCGCAGCGGCACAATCTCGGCTCACTGCAACCTCCGCCTCCCGG
>NW_012116306.1:0-1445 GCF_000951035.1 Colobus angolensis palliatus | reverse complement strand
AAAAAAAAAAAATTCAACCTGTTTCCAAGTAACTCAGCAGTATCCCAGAAGAAAACTCAAGAACACTGAGAGGTGGCTGAGTACGGTGGCTCACGCCTGTAATCTCAGCACTTTGGGAGGCTGAGGCGGGTGGAACACCTGAGGTCAGGAGTTCAAGAAGACCACCCTGGTCAACATGGAAAAACCCTGTCTTCACTAAAAATACAAAAATTATCTGGGCATGATGGTGCGCGCCTGTACTCCCAGTTACTCGGGATGCTGAGGCACGAGAATGGCTTGAATCTGGGAGGTGGAGGTTGCAGTGTGAGCCCAGATCACGCCACCGCACTCCAGCTTGGGCGACAGAGCAAGACTCTCTCTCAAAAAAAAAAAAAAAATCAAAAAAACAAAAAAAGATAAATTATATTTTTCAAAGATCCCACTATCCATTCCCTTAACAAACCTGATTCCCATCTTCACACCACAGAGGTGACAGGGCACGGCACACATCATGCAGACCTGTTTCTTCCTCCCTTCTTTTTTTTTTTTTTTTTTTTTGAGACAGTCTTGCTGTTTCGCCCAGGCTGGACTACAGTGGTGCTGTCTTGGCTCACTGCAAGCTCCGCCTCCCGGGTTCATGCCATTCTCCTGCCTCAGCCTCCCCAGTAGCTGGGACTACAGGTGCCCACCACCATACCCAGCTAATTTTTTGTATTTTTAGTAGAGACGGGTTTTCACCGTGTTAGCCAGGATGGTCTCGATCTCCTGACCTCATGATCCGCCCACCTCGGCCTCCCAAAGTGCTGGGATTACAGGCGTGAGTCTCTCTCTTTCTTTCTTTTTGAGATGGATTATCAAAAGTCATTTAGTGGTACGATCTTGTCTTACTGCAACCTCTGCTTCCCAGGCTCAAGAGATTCTTCCGCCTCAGCCTCTTGAATACTGGGATTACAAGGTGCCCACCACCACACCAACTAATTTTTGTATTTTTAGAAGAGACGGGGTTTCGTCATGTTGGCCAGGATGGTCTCCAATTCCTAAGATCAAGTGATCCGCCCCCCTTGGCCTCCCACAGTGCTGGGATTACAGGCAGGAGCCACTGCACTCAGCCCCATGGAGAACTGTTTCTAATTTCTTATTCACACACCTGAGAAATCCCATAGTATTTTTGCTTTTAGAGATGGGGTCTTACTACATTGCCCAGGTTGGTCTTGAATTCCTAGACTCAGGTGATCCTCCCATCTTAGCCTTAGTTGAGACTACAGGCATGTACCACCACACCTGGCTTGTTTTTACATCAATTTTATCTTTTATTTTTTTTTTTGAGATGGAGTTTCGCTCTTGTTGCCCAGGCTGGAGTGCAATGGCACGATCTCCGCTCACCGCAATCTCTACCTCCTGGGTTCAAGCGATTCTCCTGCCTCAGCCTCCCGAGTAGCTGGGATTACAGGCATGCGCCACCATGC
>NW_012116305.1:8008-9601 GCF_000951035.1 Colobus angolensis palliatus | reverse complement strand
ATAACAAAAAACAGGCAAAATCTATGAACAGAAAACTCACAAAATTGATAAGCAGTCGGCAAATAAGTATATAAGAATTCTCACATCATATATCATAAGAGAATTGCAAATAAGAACAACAATGAGATACTACTATGCACCGTTAGGATGATTAAAATTCAAAATACTAATATCAAATATTAGTAAAGATATGGAGCAACAGGGGCTCACATTCTTTCTTGATGGAAATGCAAAATGGCACAGCCACTTTGGAAGACAGTTTGGCACTTTCTTACAAAACTAAATACACTCTTATCATATGACCCACCAGGGGTGCTCCTGGATATTTACCCAAAGAATTAAACCTTATGACTACAAATTAACTTACACAGAAATGTTTACAGCATCTTTATTCATAATTGCCAACACCTGGAAGCAACCAAGATGTCCTTCTATATGTGAATGAATAAACAAACTATGGTAAAATCATGCAATGGAGTAGAAAAGTAAATTAAATAGAGAGCCATGAAAAAAACATGAAGGAAACTTACATGCATATTGTGAAGTGGGAGAATCCATTTGAAATTGTATATACTATATAATTCTAATGATATGACGTTCTGGCAAAGACAAAACTCTAGAGACAGGAAAAAAAATCAGATGTTTCCAAGGCTCCCAAGGAAGAGATAAATAAGTGAAACAGGGCAAATTATTAAGGTAGTGAAACCATTCTGTATGATAGTTTAATGGTAGATACATGTAATTATACATTTATCAAAATCCATCAAATGTATTAGGCTGGTGCAGAAGTAATTGCAGTTTTTGCCATTACTTTTAACAGCAAAAAATGCAATAACGTTTGCACCAACCTAATACAGCACATAGGGTGAGCCCTAATGTAATCTATTGACTTTAGTTAATAATTAGTTCATCAATTATGTCAATATTAGTTCATCAATTATGACAAATGTATCACAACAATGCAGGATGTTAACAAAAGTGGAAACTGAAAGAACGGGCATTAGGGGATTTATGGGAACTTTCACTGTACAATATCTTTGTAAATCAAAAATAAGTACTATTTTTGAGCAAAAAAGAAATAAAATGTATTAAGACTAAACCAAAACAAAAAATGTTTGTGCTGAACGCTTACCTGTCTGTGCTGGACAAGTAGAGTCACATTCGATTTAGTTGCGAGCTTGCTTTGTCAATGTAAAAATGAAAAATATAAACAATGCTACAGTTCCAAAAATGCTTAACCTGACGGAGGGGAGTTTTTAACCACACACAAACAATCAGTGGAGTTGTTTATTTGAGTGTCTAGTGATATAAGAATCATTCTTTGCACATCAGAGCAGGCAGTCATCAGTAATATGTTTGAATAGCGAGGATTTAGAGGCACTAGAGCAGGATTAATATTGCTTCTGATTTACAGAGAGTTAAATGTCTAGAAAACATAGTAAACATAGAAAATATACACTCACTTCACAGGTGAGTTACACTTCTCATGGAAATATAATAAAATATACTAATACATATAAAATTAAAAATCAGGCACCTTGCCTTTTGGACATAGGAGTTATGTAGATGGTATACTAACGACGGCAACAATAA
>NW_012116305.1:1156-1993 GCF_000951035.1 Colobus angolensis palliatus | reverse complement strand
TATTTGTTTACTTATTTACTACATTTTTATTTTTAGAAGCTTTCACTAAAATATTAATTTCCTGTGGCACTATGGCTTTACCATTCTGTTTCCAGCATCTTAAAAAATCTGACCTACAATTGATCTAAATAAAGATTAAGTGAATAAATAATTTGTTGAATTAATGAAGGAATGTATAAATACTTAGAAACCATACTTTCTAAAAATCCAATTAGTAAGGTCTCATGAAAAATGGTATTCAATTCTCATGATTGCTTAATAGATTGGAATTTATTGACTATTTTAACAAACTTAACTCAGGGCATCCTCCATCCCACTACAACTTTAAACATGTACTTTGTCCCACCTTTGTATTTAGTGAAATATCACTTCCTTTCCTTTCATTATTCCCTTTTCCAATGTCCCTCAATCATGGCTAGTTCTGTGAAAAGAACATTATAGTGGCAATAGAAGAAGTGAGAAAAAGTCAAGGGAAAATGATGAGGATTTACAAATGGACAATTATTTCAATTCCTTCTTTCATGATCTGTTCTCAGAAACACTTCAATAGTGAGTTTAAAGGTCCAATAACGTGCCGGGCTCGGTGGTTCATGCCCATAATCCCAGCACTTTGGGAGGCCAAGGCGGGCGGATCACGAGGTCAAGAGATTGAGACCAGCCTGGCCAACATGGTGAAATCCCGTCTCTACCTAAAATACAGAAAATTGCTGGGCACCTGTAGTCTCAGCTACGGGAGACTAAGGCAGGAGAATCACTTGAACCTGAGAGGCAGTGGTTGCAGTGAGCCAAGATTACACCACTGCACTCCAGCCTGGCAACAGAGTGAGCGTCTCAAAA
>NW_012116305.1:0-310 GCF_000951035.1 Colobus angolensis palliatus | reverse complement strand
GTGAGAAGATGTGGATCAAGAAAGAATTGTATTTAAAGAAAATAGACAGCTTAGGTTAGGCAATAAATGAGGCTATGAAGATGCTTATAAAGAATGTGGTGAGAAAATCTGGAATTTCAGTAGAAGTCACAATTGAATATGATGGACTGAGATTTTATGTGATCCCCAAAAACAAGTTGAAGAGAATTCATTTAGAATATCTGAGAATTATCTGACAGTTTTGGGAGACAGTTTCTGATTTGAAGTTGTTGCCAAAGATATTGTGTATTGCCCTATTACTGAAATCTATAAATTTGCCTGCAAGCTGGCT
>NW_012116304.1:13973-15121 GCF_000951035.1 Colobus angolensis palliatus | reverse complement strand
GGCGGAGTTTGCAGTGAGTCAAGATCACGCCACTGCATTCCAGTCTGGGTGACAGAGTGAGACTCTGTCTCAGAAAGAAACAACAAACAACAAACAAAAAACGAACCCTGAGTAGGAGGGTTCTAAACAGCGTTAGGTCCCAGAAGTGACAACTGAATCTGTAACTGATGTTGCCACAGTTTGTCCAATGGCTTTAGCTTGTCCGGTGTGCAGCATGCTCCTCTGAACGTGCCATTGGTAAGTCTTTCTCTCTCTTTTTCCTTTCCAATATCTAACATTAATATTAACACTACATTGGCATTCCCTGGTCGATAGTAAAGCTAGTCAGCTAATCTTGCCGTTACCAGGCACCGAGATACGCATATGTGTGTTGAGGTGGGATATCTGTGTGTTCCTGTTCCTCTCATTATTAATGTCTGACCAATCCCTGTAGATAATCAGCCATTCAGTAACATTTCCTGACCCTGGTACTGGTTTTGATCCTTTTGACTTATTTCTTTAGCTGAGGTCATTCTCATGGTAAGAAGTCTTGAGTTTGAAGGAGGAGCGTGAACGTGGCAGACACACGTGTGGAATCATGCTTTTGTTTGCTTTTTGGTCTCTGAACTTTTTGAGGCGTCCCTTCCTAGTGAGTTAAGACTATATTATTGTACACAAAGTCTCCCATATCTGCATACTTTCTTTCTGAAGAAAGCCGGGGAACGGATTATTGGGCCCACCATCACATCAGTGCCCTTTCAACCTGGGTTAGTCCTTTTCGTGCTGCTATAAAGGAATTCCTGAAGCTAGGTAGATTATAAAGAAGAGAGGTTTACTTGGTTTACAGTTCTGCAGGCCATACAAGAAGCATGGCACCAGCAACTACCTGGCCTCTGGTGAGGTCTCAGGAAGCTCCCACTCATGATGGAAGGTGAAGGGGAGCTGGCACCACAGCTCAAAAGAGGAGGAAAAGAGAGGGGAGGAGGTGCCGGGAATTTTTATTTTTATTTTTTAACAACCAGTTCTCCTGTGAACTAATAGAGCAAGAACTCACTCATCACCACAGGGAGGGCACCAAACCATTCATGAGGGATCCGCCCCCTTGACTCAAACACCTCCCACCAGGCCCCACCTCCAACCCTGCGGGTCACATTTCAACATGGGAATTG
>NW_012116304.1:5122-6598 GCF_000951035.1 Colobus angolensis palliatus | reverse complement strand
CGATCTCCTGACCTCGTGATCCGCCCGCCTCGGCCTCCCAAAGTGCTGGGATTACAGGCGTGAGCCACCGCGCCCGGCCTGTTTCTTTTTGAATTATGGTTTTATATGTACATTTATAGAGTTTGAAATGTGCCATTTTAAAGCATGCTTTCAGTGGCATTTGGTACATTCCGTGTTGTGAGAATGATGCCTTTTGGGAACTTGTCCCTTATCCCAGACAGAAACTCTGTACCTCTGAAGCAACAACTCCGCATTTGACCTCGTCCAGTCTCTGATAGCCTTTAATCTACTTTCTTTCTCTATGCATTTGCCTATTCTAGATGTTGCATATAAATGAATTCATTCTGCATTTGTCCTTTTGTGTCTGGCTTCTTTTATTTAGCATGACGTTTTCAAGGTTCTTGCTTATCCATTCATCTGTTGATGGACAATTGAGTTGCTTCCACATTTTAACGATTATGAATAATGCTGCAGTGAACATTGGTATACAAACATCTGTTCGAATCTCTGTTTTCAGTTCCTTTGGTTATATACCGAGCAGTGGAATCGCTGGGTCATAGGGTGATGCTGTTTCACTTTTTGAAGAACTGCCAAATGTTTTCTACAGTAGCGGCAGCATTTTACATTCCCACCAGCAGTGTAAGAGGGTTCCACCTCTTGGTTTTATGCATAAAGTTGAGTGTGGTCCCCAAACTAGCGCTGTCAGCTTCACCTGGGAATCTGTTAGGAATGCAGCTTATTGGACGCTATCCCAGACCTGCTGCGTCTGAAACTCTGGGGATGGGGCTAGCAATCTGTCTTTTAGTGCTTTCTGGGTGATCCTGATCTAAGCCAAGTTTGAGGACCCTGTCCTGCAGCACTGGTGTGAGCCTTCCAGTGGCCACACTGGAACACTCTGAGACCAAAATAGACAGTAATTGCTGTCCCAGTGACTCAGTGGAAGAGGCAGGTGTCTGCCCCTCTCTGTCATCGGTATTATCACCTATGTGGCAGCGAAGTGTTCCACAGTCATAGTGCTGATGCTCAGATCTTTGGAATTTTGTGATAGTCACAAAACTGAGAAGGAGGCAAATATGCTTGGCAAAATTGGCACACGTTGGCTGCTCACCATTGTCGGAATTGTACATTTTTTTACTACAAAGTGTTCCCCATTCAGACTTGATGAACTCTCATTCTGCTTTCCTTGAATTTTATTTTTCCCCATTGACACTAGCGCTTTCATGTTTATGCAAATCCATATCATGTGGACATCTTAGGAACTTCTTAGGCCTAAGCCTAAAACATATGGATGTTTCTTTTATTATTTATATAAAGAATAATACAAATAATTGTGTTTCTACTAAGCTCAATAGACCTACAATTATATAAGATAAGAATTTTTTATATTAGAATTGGAAAATGTGGCCAAACAATTGAAAAGACCACTTAATCCTGGCCACTCAGTTCTGGCCACGTAGTCCTGGCCATGTCTTAGCT
>NW_012116304.1:0-957 GCF_000951035.1 Colobus angolensis palliatus | reverse complement strand
ACTCTCCTCTGTGCTGGCTCCTCTGGCTGGCACTCTCAGGAACCCCAGGGGACTTCTCTTTCTCAATAGTCTCATCAACACCCTCAGGAATGAAGTTATCAGACTACTTGCTCCCATCCCTGAGCCACTGACTGCAGTGGGGCCTGGGCTGCTCCCCCGGCCAAGCCTGGGCTGGGCTGGGTGGATGTTGAGATGGGGAACACGAGGTGCTGCCAGTGGGAGGGGGAGGGTGGGGGCACGGCAGCCCAGGGGACAGCTGCCCTGCACAGGTCTGCAGGCTCCATTGTTCCCAGGAACTCAGGCTTCTGACCTGTGCTTTATCTCAGGTGCAGGAGAACCCGGGGAGGAGGCCCAGGCTCTGCTGGAGGGCTTCGAGGGTGAGACGGACATGAGGCCTGGAGAGGAAGATGCAGACGTCCTCCGGGAGGACAGCCGGGAGTATGACCGGGAGGAGTTCCGCTATGACATGGACGAGGGTGAGGTCCCTGCGCAGGGAAGTGAGGCGAGGGCCTGCCCACAGGGGCCATGAACAGTGGGATTCCCCTTCCCTCCACCAAGGTCTGCCTTCAGCTGGGCCCCAGGGACTTGGGGAAGGCTTAGGGGGCCCCCTGTGAGCCCTCACTGGAGCCATCGCAAAACATTACTCCCTTGCACCCTCCTGCAAGCTAGGCTGCAGTGGGAATGGCCTGGGTGTGCAGCGGTGCCCATGCTCTTTGTCACAGGAGAACCGCCACCAGGCTGGAGAGCCCCGTCAGACATGCAGAGCCTGGCTTTCTTTTCTTGCGTGATTTTTTTCTTTTTTCTTTTTTTTTTGAGACGGAGTCTCGCTCTGTCACCCAGGCTGGAGTACAGTAGTACGATTTTGGCTCACTGCAACCTCCACCTCCCTGGTTCAAGCAATTCCCCTGCCTCAGCCTCCCAAGTAGCTGGGATTACAGGTGCATGCCACCATGCCCG
>NW_012116303.1:9857-11581 GCF_000951035.1 Colobus angolensis palliatus | reverse complement strand
GACAGAGCGAGACTCCATCTCGAAAAAAAATAAAATGTTTTTTCTTCTTATTCACCATGTTCTTTGATAAGTCATTTTCTATTTCAAGCAAACTAATAACCAGGAATTACAGAATTTATAACATAACATATGTAGAAGTAAATGCTATGGGAACAATAACCCAAAGAGTAAAGTGGAAATGGAAGTATAGAGATTTGGAGTCCTCATATGTGAAGCAGTACATGACATAAAGGGAGACTAGGATATGATGCCAGCGCCTATTTCATCTTCAGCGACCATATTTTAAAAGTCGTATAGATAATAAACAAATCGTGAAAATAAAAGGAAAAGGAGGAAAAGAACAAGCCAGAACAGATTAGAAAGTGGAAAGCAAGTATGAGAACTACAATTTCAAATCTAGCTATATTAATAATTACACTAAAAACTAAGGATTCAAAGTTCTAAAAAAGCAGAGATTGACAAATTGTGTTTTAAAATAAACAAACCACACATGGCCTAAAAGACACACAATTTAAATAGAAAGATAGAGATAAATCTAACATTAATATTGGTGACAAACGAATCATAAGGATGCTAGAGTAGCTATTCAGACAAAGCATATTTCAAAATATATATATTTATGTGGCATAAAGACAGACTCTTTATAATGACAAAAGGGCAAATTCCTCAAAAACATAAAACAATCCTAAATGTGTATGAACCTAATATCAGAACTTCAAAATGCATAAATCAAAAACTGATGGAATGAAAAATGTGGTAGACTAAACCACAACTCTAATAGAGGATTTCAGCCAATACATCTACTATTATGATTAGTAGAGGCAAATGATGACAGGGAGCCAAATGCATAGTGCAATATCAAATGATTATTGCCCTTTAAAATAGATATGTTGGCCTGGCCATTATGCAGTGTGTTGATAAATAGAAATCCTGTTATATCTTGATATTGAGAGTAAATTGTGAAAACAGCTAAGAATATTTTCCCTGGAATGAAATGTACACATATTGCAGACCGAGCTTTTATGGTTTAAAATTGCACACTAGCATCAATACAAATTTACTTTATCATATTAAAGGTCACAAGAAAGTGCTTAATAAGACAAACTCAATTATTAATACTTAACTAAGCAATATGATTGAAGATATGTTATTAAAGCAGAATTCATAACATCCGCAACTTTGTATGCTACAATATTACAAAAATGTACTGTATAATAAAACAGTTAATTAACAAATGAGTAGATAATGAGAATCAGCCAACTCGATCATTCTCCAAGTCTATAAGCTATGAAACTCACAAAATTAAGCAAAGAATATACCTCTACTATATCTGTGTGGGTGTGTATGTTTATGAATGTGTGTGTCTCTCTCTTTGTTTTCATAATCTAAAATAATGAAAAGTCTACTGAGAAATACAAGCATCTTTGATTATAAGATCTTGGTAGATCAAGGAAGTTCTCTTTGGAAGTAACTTAAAGGGAACTGTTTTCCACTACATTTGATACAAGATCAAGAGTTTACTTGGGTATGAATCGACATTAGGAGAGAAATTCAGAGCCTAGTATAAGACAGAAGTAATAGGAAGGCACTTTTGTGCTAGACAAGTGGAGTTTCAAAACTCTTCAAGCCAAAAGGAAATCAATATTTATTTACTTTTCTAAAACACACAATTTCTTAACCTTAGAGAGTGCTAATTGCTTATCACAGAAGTACAGCTCTTCCAG
>NW_012116303.1:4250-6008 GCF_000951035.1 Colobus angolensis palliatus | reverse complement strand
GGGCACGGTGGCTCACGCCTGTAATCCCAGCACTTTGGGAGGCCAAGGTGAGCGGATCACAAGGTCAGGAGATCGAGACCATCCTGGCTAACACGCTGAAACCCGGTCTCTACTACAAATACAAAAAATTAGCCGGGCACGGTAGCAGGCGTCTGTAATCCCAGCTACTCAGGAGGCTTAGGCAGAAGAATGGCGTGAACCCGGGAGGCAGAGCTTGCAGTAAGCCAAGATCGTGCCACTGCACTCCAGCCTGGGAAACAGAGGGAGACTCCATCTCAAGAAAAAAAACAAAAAACAAAATACAAAAAAACACCAGAAGTTAAAGATCTCAATAAATAGGAGACTAGGTCATGTTTATGGATCGGAAAACCTTACATTATGAAATGAAGATTCTCTTAAAATTAATCCAGAAATTATGTATGATGCTCATCATGATTCTAACAGGGTGTGTGTATGTCTTTGTCTTTGTGAAATTGGCATGTTTTCAGAAAGTTATATCGAAATGCCATCAGGCCAAGATAACCTTGAAGAGCAAAATGGAAGGAGTTGGATCAGGTATCAGGTTATTCTACCTACAGAATTTAGTACTGGATAGTAATGGTATAGACAGAGAAAAATAGAAGGGAATGGAATGCTGAGTCTAGAAGCAAATTCAGCCCTACATGGGCAGTAAGTGAACTGTGACAACGTTTATCCTGAAGAGCAACAGGGAATAAAAAACTTTTCAATAAATTGTGATAGGGCAATTGAATATCCATATATCTAATAAACTGTGATGAGGCAATAGAAAAACAATCCTATGTGCTATCTTCTACTGTTTATAAGCTACTATAAAAATAAATGTGAGTGTAAAACAAAGCTTTTAGAAAATGATATGGAAGAATAACTTCATGACTTTGAAAGAATTTCTAGAATTTTTAGGGAAATTATTTCCAAACATAGCAAAAACAATTTAACCATAAAGAAAATTACTACACTTGAGAAAATTCAAATTAAAACTTCTCGTTATTAAAACCACCAAGAGGGGCCAGGTGCTGTGGCTCACGCCTGTAATCCCAGCACTTTGGGAAGTTGACGGGGGCAGATCATTTGAGGTCAGGAGTTCAAGACCAACCTGGCCAACATGGTGAAACCCCATCTCTACTAAAAACACAAAAAATCAGCTGGGCGTGGTGTCCTGCGTCTGTAATCCCAGCTACTCGGGAAGCTGAGGCAGGAGAATCACTGGAACCTGGGAGGCAGAGGTTGCACTGAGCCGAGATCACGCCACTGCACTCCAGTCTGGGTGACAGAGTGAGACTCCATCTTAAACAACCAAACAAATAAAAAAAACCAAGAGGAGAACGTAATGGCAAATCATCATGGAAGAAGATATCTGTACCATATTTAACAAATAGAGGGAACAGGTCTGGAATGGAAAGAATATCTACAAACCAACAAAGAGAAGGTTGAAAACCTAATGGAAAACAAGCTTTAGGGTTGAAGACAGATGGTACAAAAGAAGAATTACATATGTACAATAAACTTGTGAGAAAGTGTTTCACCTGATAAGAAGACAAGGAAATAAAAATTATGTTTAAAATGAGACACCATTCCTCATCCCGTATCATAGCTAAAGTGACAGTACCACACATCAGTGAAGACATGAGGCAAAACAGAACCATCATATATACCGGTGATTCTGTGAGTTAGTACAATTACTTTAAAATAATTCAGCTCTATGAACCAATGTTTATGCTTACAGCTATACTCCATAGG
>NW_012116303.1:0-860 GCF_000951035.1 Colobus angolensis palliatus | reverse complement strand
GCAGACCGATACCTCACACGGTGAGGTACACCCCTGAAACGAAGCTTCCAGAGCAAGAATCAGACAGCAACACTTGCTATTCAGCAATATTCTATTTTCTGCAGCCTCCGCTGCTGATACCCAGGCAAACAGGGTCTGGAGTGGACCTCAAGCAAACTCCAACAGACCTACAGCTAAGGGTCCTGACTGTTAGAAGGAAAACTAACAAACAGGAAGGACACCCACAACAAAACCCCATCAGTATGTCACCATCATCAAAGACCAAAGGCAGATAAAACCACAAAGACGGGGGAAAAAGCAGTGCAGAAAAGCTGGAAATTCAAAAAATCAGAGCACATCTCCCCCTCCAAAGGAAGGCAGCTCATCGCCAGCAATGGAACAAAGCTGGACAAAGAATGACTTTGACGAGTTGAGAGAAGAAGGCTTCAGTCAATCAAACTTCTCAGAGCTAAAGGAGGAACTAAATAACCAGTGCAAAGAAACTAAAAACCTTGAAAAAAGAATGGATGAATGGATAACTAGAACAATCAATGCAGAGAAGACCTTAAAAGAACTGATAGAGATGAAAACGATAACACGAGAACTACGTGACAAATGCACAAGCTTCAGTAACCGACTTGATCAACTGGAAGAAAGAGTATCAGCAATTGAAGATCAAATGAATGAAATATAGCAAGAAGAGAAGTGCGGAGAAAAGAGTAAAAAGAAATGAACAAAGCCTGCAAGAAATATGGGATTATGTGAAAAGACCAAATCTACGTCTGATTGGTGTGCCTAAAAGTGACAGGGGGAATGGAACCAAGTTGGAAAACACTCTGCAGAATATCATCCAGGAGAACTTCCCCAACCTAGTAAGGCAG
>NW_012116302.1:12052-12899 GCF_000951035.1 Colobus angolensis palliatus | reverse complement strand
ATGACGAGGTCAAGAGATTGAGACCATCCTGACCAACATGGTGAAACCCCATCTCTACTAAAAATAAAAAATAAGCTGGGCGTGGTGGTGCGTGCCTGTAATCCCAGCTACTCGGGAGGCTGAGGCGGGAGAATTGCTTGAACCTGGGAGGCAGAGGTTTCAGTGAGCCGAGACTGCACCCCTGCATTCCAGCCTGGTGTCAGAGCAAGACTCCATCTCAAAAAAAAAAAAAAAAGAAAGAAAGAAAGAAAGAAAAGAAAAATGTGGTTTTGTGAAAAATGATAAACACTTATCAGAAGCAATGTAAACAATAAGAAAACATACAAAATGAAAGAAATAAAAATCACTCCAACTACTAATTTAAACTGGAAAGTTATTAATGCCATGAATAAAGTCCTGAAGCACCATTATTTTGTTTGCCTTGTCATTTGAAAGAACTTTGTCATTGTGAATTAGAGCCTTGCTGACGTTCTACCAGGCCCTCCCTACGTGGTTTGGTCTCTACTATGATTGTCCTACTTCATTTCAGTTGTGTCCTCCTCGGGGGTCTGTCTCTTCTGCAGCTTTGCTGGGCTGTTTTCAGGACCTTCTGCCACAGATGTTTGCCCATGTTGTTCCTTCTGCCTCTGCATCTGGTTAATGCTTACTTGCCTTTCAGATTTCAGCTCAAAATTCACTTCTTCAGGATGCCTTCCTTGACTAGGTTAAATTCTGCAATTATAGTCTTACAAAATGCCACTGTCTCAATTACGGAGTTACATTTGTGTGATTTTTTTTTTTTTTTTGAGACGGAGTCTCGCTCTGTCACCCAGGCTGGAGTGCAGTGGCCGGATCTCAGCTCACTGCA
>NW_012116302.1:5957-6792 GCF_000951035.1 Colobus angolensis palliatus | reverse complement strand
GGTGAAACTCCGTCTCTACTAAAAATACAAAAATTAGCCAGCATGGTGGCACATGCCTGTAATCCCAGTTACTAAGGAGGCTGAGGCAGGAGAATCACTTGAACCTGGGAGGCAGAGGTTGCACTGAGCCCAGATTGCACTCCAGCCTGGGTGACGGAGTGAGATTCCAACTAAAAAAAAAAAAAAAAAAAGAGGAGTCTATAGAGACACAGTGTGGTATCCTGGACTGGATCCTAGAACAGAAAATAGATATCACAGATATCACTGGAAAAACCAGTAAAAAACGTTTGGGGTCTATTTAATAGTAATATATCAGTGTTTCTTAGTTTTGTTAAATGTGCCATGGTAATGTAAGATCCTAACATTAGGGGGAACTGGATAAAGGATATGTGGGAACTATTAGTATTATCTTTGCAACTTTTATGTGAATTTCAAATTTTTCCAAAATGTTCATTAAAAAACAAACAGACGGCTGGGCTTGGTGGCTCACACTGGTAATCTTAGCACTTTGGGAGGCAGGGGCAGGCAGATCACAAGGTCAGGAGATAGAGACCATCCTGGCTGTCTCGGTGAAATCTCATCTCTACTAAAAAAAATACAAAAATTTAGCAGGGCGTGGTGGCAGGTGCCTGTAATCCCAGCTACTTTGGAGGCTGAGGCAGGAGAATCACTTGAACCCAGGAGGTGGAGGTTGCAGTGAGTCGAGATCACGCCACTGCACTCCAGCCTGGGTGACAGAGTGGGACCCCGTCTCAAAAAAAAAAGAAAAAAAGAAGGCGCTCACCAGATGCACCTCCTCAACCTTGGACTTCCTGACTTCCATAGCAGTACAAAA
>NW_012116302.1:0-1042 GCF_000951035.1 Colobus angolensis palliatus | reverse complement strand
GTCTCTGAAAGTGTTGGGATTACAGGCATGAGCCACCACACCCAGCCTCATCCTCCAGTTTTTAAATTTTGTCCCATGCGAATCAGCCTTATGTTTACCCACAAGAATCCACTCACACAACTGTGCAATAAGGACCACTGAATATTTTGTCGGGGAGAGAGGGGAGAGGCCACATAAGATATAACTGGATAAAAAAATTACTCTTAGACATTTTTATTCTTCAAAGTTTCTCTTCCTGACTGTGTTGTTTCCAGGGACTTTCCCCTTCTCTCCTCTCCCCCCAATGCAGGAGAAACTAGCCTTCTTATCCCCACAATCTTTTCTTTGTGTTTGAGTGATTTCCCTCCACTCTTCCCTTTGAGAAGCAACTTTAAGTCTTGTAGTCATCTTATGTACAGCAGTTGAGGGACTATGTTTTATCATTTTGGCTTCCAGCTCTCTACCCCAAGTGACTTCCAGAAGTACTTCTTAAAAAAGGAACTCATACACATGGTACTTTCCTAGGAGGAGTTCTAGCGAATAAAGCACCTGTCACTCAGACTGGAGTGCAGTGGTGCAGTCATGGCTCACAGCAGCCTCAATCTCCTGGGCTCAAGTGATCCTCCTGCCTCAGCCTCACGAGTAGCTGGGATCACAGGTGAATGCTACCACAACTGGCTAACGTTAGGTTTTTTTTGTAGATACGGCGATCTTGCTTTGTGGCCCAGGCCAGTCGGGAACTCTTGAGCTCAAGCGATCCTCCTCTCTCGGCCTGCAAAAGTTTTGGGATTACTGGCATGAGTCACTACATGTTTTTTGACTGAACACATAGGGTCAACTAAAATTTCCATGTTTTTCAAGGATGGTCTCTCCTATCACACGCTTTCACAGTTTATTTAACAGTTAAAAAAAAATTTTGGGCTGGGCGCGGTGGCTCAAGCCTGTAATCCTAGCACTTTGGGAGGCCAAGACGGGCGGATCACGAGGTCAGGAGATCGAGACCATCCTGGCAAACACGGTGAAACCCCGTCTCTACTAAAAAATACAAAAAACTAGCCGGGCG
>NW_012116301.1:8020-8979 GCF_000951035.1 Colobus angolensis palliatus | reverse complement strand
GAGGTCAGGAGTTCAAGACCAGCCTGGCCAACATGGTGAAACCCTGTCTCTACTAAAAATACAAAAATTAGCCAAGCACGGTGGCGGGCGCCTGTAATCCAGCTACTGGGGTGGCTGAGGCAGGAGAATTGCTTGAACCCAGGAGGTGGAGGTTGCAATGAGCTGAGATCATGCCACTGTACTCCAGGCCAGGTGGGTGACATAGCAAGACTCCATCTCAAAAAAAAAAAAAGTAACATTGTTATTATTCACAGATAATGTGATCACATTATGTAGAAAATCCTAAACATTATTAGAACTAACAGGTGAGTTTAGCAAGGTCATAGAATAAAAGATTAATATACCAAAATTCTATTCTATTGTATTTCTATATACAAGCAATGACAAATTGAGGATTGAAATTAAAATATATTTACAATAGCATAAAAATATAATACATATGGACGAATTTAACAAAATATCTGCAAGACCTATATAGTAAGAATTGCAAAGCATTGCTGAGAAAATGAATGGAGACCTAAATAAATGGAGACACATACCATGCTCCTGAACCAGAAGACTCAAGATCGTTAACATGTTCTCCCTAAATTGATGCATAGATTTAAAGCAATCTCAGTCAAAATCCGAGGAGAGTTTTGTTATAGCAATTGACAACCTGAATCCAAATTTATATGGAAATGCAAAGCAGTTTTGAAGATTAACCAAAGGAATTTTGAAAAACAAAGCCGGAGAACTTACGCCATGTGATTTCAAGATTTACAAAGCTACAGTAACTGAAGACACTGAAGTCACGGCGTAAGGACACATATATGGACTACTGGAACAGGCTGGAGCTCAGAAATAGACCCAATCCATGACAAATGATTTTTTTTTTTTTTCTTGAGACGGAGTCTCACTCTGTCACCCAGGCTGGAGTGCAGTGGCGTGATCTTGGCTCACTGCAACCTCCACCTCCCTGG
>NW_012116301.1:2859-3495 GCF_000951035.1 Colobus angolensis palliatus | reverse complement strand
GAGGTCAGGAGTTCAAGACCAGCCTGGCCAACATGGTGAAACCCCGTCTCTACTAAAAATACAAAACTAGTTGGGTGTGGTGGTGCATGCCTGTAATCCCAGCTACTCAGAAGGCTGAGGCAGAAGAATCACTTGAACCCAGGAGGCAGAGGTTGCAGTGAGCCAAGATCGCACCACTGCACTGCGTGAAACTCTGTCTCAGAAAAAAAAAAAAAAACATGTAATACAGGTGAGGTCTCCTTATGTGGCCCAGGCTGGTCTCAAACTCCTTGGCTCAAGGGCCCTCCCACCTCAGACTCCCAAAGTACTGGGATTACAGGCATGAGTCACTGCACTTGGCCCCCTGAGGCTCTTGACACTCCTATAACACATTGCTTTGCACTTAATCAGAAAATATGTGTATATAGGCTGGGCACAGTGGCTCATACCTGTAATCCCAGCACTTTGGGAAGCTGAGGTGGGTGGATCATGAGGTCAGGAGTTCGAGACCAGCCTAGCCAACATGGTGACACCCCATCTCTACTAAAAATACAACAAAATTAGCCGGGCGTGGTGGCAGGTGCCTGTGGTCCCAGCTACTCAGGAGGCTGAGGCAGGAGAATGGCGTGAACCTGAGAGGCAGAGCTGGCAGTGAGC
>NW_012116301.1:0-554 GCF_000951035.1 Colobus angolensis palliatus | reverse complement strand
TCCACCTCCCGGGTTCAAGCGATCCTTCTGCCTCAGCCTCCCCAGTAGCTGGGACTACAGCCGCCCACCACCATGCCCAGCTGATTTTTGTATTTTTGGTAGAGACGGGGTTTCACCATGTTGGCCAGGCTGGTCTTGAACTCCTGGTCTCAAGTGATCCGCCTGCCTCAGCTTCCCAAAGTGTTGGAATTACAGGCGTGAGCCACCGAGCCCAGACAGACTGTAGCTTATGGTAAAGATGACAAAAACTGAGACAGAACCCTGAGCAGGCTGTTTAGTTTGGGGGTATGCTTTGGCCCCTCTCCCTCACCCTACCCCACAGCCCTCCATGACCTTTGCTTCCTCTAATCTCAGCCCACGCTCATCTCCTGCCCCTCCCCTCCCCACAGGGAACTTTGGCTGCAATTCTTCGATTTCGTTACGATGAGTTGCCTTGACCGCATGCCCTGTCCATTGGGTATTAGCCCTCCAAGCCATGTGTCTCCCACAGTGAATAAAGAGCTTGTCCCAGATGAAAAGGAGTCCGGATCTCAGCAGAGGGGAGGGGTGTCCTG
>NW_012116300.1:1296816-1297140 GCF_000951035.1 Colobus angolensis palliatus | reverse complement strand
GTTAAAATGAAATTAACTATATTAGAAAAAACCTCCGCAGACCATCAAGAGATGTGTCTAACGTTCTCATCTACAAAACCAGGTTAAATATTCAGTGACACCCATCACGTGATCTGCTTGGGGGGTACCCAGCCCCCAAAGACTCAAGTGGCCTTCACAACACGTGACACCCCTCAAGGGGCCTGAGACCTCCTGCCCTGAAGGACACCAGCCTTGGTGGGCGTCTCCGGCAAGCCCCGAGGAAGGTGAGCCTCCCAAGGAAATCACGCCCGTTTGACACACAGGCAGTAAATACTCACCGTGGAAAAAGAGCCTTCCCCAAGA
>NW_012116300.1:1284472-1287996 GCF_000951035.1 Colobus angolensis palliatus | reverse complement strand
AAGAGAAAGGATCCCGAACAAAAAGCTAAGCTACCTTTGAATGGCTGTGTGTGCTCTGGAGCCTGGGAATGCAGTGGACAGGCACAGCCAGCGCCCGCACACTCTCACACACAGCAAGCAGGAACTGCTCTCTCCAGGCCCCCAGATCAAAGTTGTGGGAGACTGCTACAATTCAACCAGCTCATCTCCAAAGGGATACTACCCTCAGGTCAGCTGTGCTCACTGGCAAAGAACATTCTGGTAAAAACCTCCTCTCACCCCAGGAAACTCCACAAAGCTAGGCCCAGCACAGAACACCAGGTGGAGGCAGGGGGTATCAGGGAGGGAACGCCACTACCTTCCTCCACCCCCTAGGCTGCCAGTACCAAGGACAACTGTGGTGAAGCAGCAAAACCAATGCCCCCGTCGGGTTCCAGGCTTACAGTTTACCTGTGGATAAGCCACCCCTCTCCGACCCATCAAGACTCTTTTACAAAATGAGGCTAATGACATGGGCCCACCCGCAAGGGCTGCGGGCCCCGCACCAGACAGGAGTGTGAAGCACGCTGTGGAGTCCAGCGGGCAGCTCACAGGGCAGGCCCTGTGGCGGACATGATTCTTGGTGTGCTCGTACCAGCAACCCATGTCCGAAGGCTCTGCCCACACTGGTCCGTGACCACAGGCAGACGGGAAGCTGGGCCACAGCAGGCAAGTGGTCACCAACGCTCTCTCGCGGTGCAACTCAGCAAAACGCAGCTCACCCCAACCAGCATGGAAGCCCCGGCAACAGGTGAGGGCAGGAGGAAAGCTGTTTCTATTTCTCCACGAAGGGAGGGAGGAGCAGTGGGCGGGTTCCAAGGGCAGCTGCCCAATCTCTCCTCCCACAGCCATCTCCACTGGCCTCCCAAGGAGCCTCTCACCTACCCAGGGCAGACAGAGGGCAACGAGGCGGGGACTGCCAACTGTCTGAAGTCTAGTCCTCAGGCTCAACCAGGCTGCCAGCCTCAGGAAGCGCCAGGTCTCAATTTCACTAACCCACATCTTCAACATTGTCTTTGTGTATTTGTCACACAAACATATGATGAAAACACCAAAGTACAAGATTTCTCTGCAAGGAGGCTTCGTTCACTTCCCGCACTTTGGAGCTTCCTACAGGTGTACTTTAAACACCACTGATCAACACGGAAACCAGGATGCGAGTTACCTCTGAACTGGAGGGGACAGAAACTACAATCTGAAGGGCCACTCGAGCCTTCTGGTAAATCCTGTTTTTCAAGTAGGGTAGTGGGCACATGTGAGTTTATTTTCATTCTTTAAACTCTCCATATATCTTCTGTGTGCCACTTACAGGTATAACTTTAAATGCTATTGTTTAAAATAAATAAAACATCATTTTTCTCTGCTAAAAAAAATTTTTTTTATTAAGTGCTTGCTGTTTGCCACACAGTCTTCTGAGCATTTTACATGTATTATCGTGGTTCGTCCTGAAAACAACTCTGGGGGTGGGTACCATCAGCATCCTTTCTACAGATGGGGACACTGAGTATACAGCAGGCTTTTGTCCAGTCAAACACTCCACAGTGAGGCCACGCACAATTCTCAAGCAGAATCCAACTACAGAGCCCACACTCCCAGCCCCGCCATGAGTAGGGGGTCTGCCCATCTGAGGCTGATGTGGGTTCACCAGGGAACCAGGAGGGGCTGGGGGAAAACTGCAGCACTTAATCCTTAGCGCCTCGCCACACCGCAGGCCACACCCTTCTGACCTGCCCATTCCCCTACATGGAATCTAGGCAACACAGAAATTCAGACTAAGATTTATATTACTAAAATATTCATCAAGAAGTTACCCCAGCCAGGCGCAGTGGCTCACGCCTGTAATCCCAGCACTTTGGGAGGCCGAGACCATTCTGGCTAACACTGTGAAACCCCGTCTCTACTAAAAATACAAAAAAATTAGCCGGGCATGGTGGCGGGCGCCTATACTCCCAGCTACTAGGGAGGCTGAGGCAGGAGAATCACGTGAACCTGGGAGGCAGAGCTTGCAATAAGCCTAGATCAAGCCACAGCACTCCAGCCTGGGCAATAAAGCGAGACTCCATCTCAAAAAATAACAATAAAAAAGAAGTTACTCATAGGCCAGGCACAGTGGCTCACTCCTGTAATTCCAGCACTTTGGGAGGCTGAGGTGGGTGGATCACCTGAGGTTGGAAGTTGGAGACCAGCCTGACCAACATGGAGAAACCCTGTCTCTACTAAAAATACAAAATTAGCCTGGGTGGTGGCGCATGCCTTTAATCCCAGTTACTCAGGAGGCTGATGCAAGAGAACCGCTTGAACCCAGGAGGCAGAGCTTGCAGTGAGCCGAGATTGCGCCACTGCACTCCAGCCTGGGCTATAGAGCAAGACTCCGTCTCAAAAGAAAAAAAAAAGAAAAAAAGAAAAAAAAAGAAAGAGGCAGCAGACAGAAGGGGAGCAGACTCATCTCAAACCTGCCTCACATCTCCGGGAGGGATGCGGCCCCACCCAACTGGAAACCAGCCCCGTCAATCTGCATTGCTGGGGACGGCTCTGTCCCTGCAGTGTCCCAGGAGCATCCATGCCTGCAGAAAGTGGTCAGAGGAGGAGGTGCCTGGACTCCATGCCAGCTCTGACCCAAAAGTCAGAAGGCCTCCAGGTACCAAATGTCTTCATCTAGAAACTGGAAGGATCCAACTGGGTAAGAAAGAAGGTCCCTTCCAAAATTAAATCACCACGAGTGTCCTACAATCTATAACACAAAAACTGCAAGTAGCAAAGAGCAGAGCAGGCCTACGTGCTTCCTTTTAGTAAAGTAAAACTAATTTTGCCAGACACAGTGGCGTGTACCTGTAGTCCCAGCTGCTCAGGAGGCTGCGGTGGGAGGGTCGCTTGAACGCAGGAGTTGGAGACCGCAGTGAGCTATGATCCCACGATTGCACTCCAGTCGGGATGACAGAGCGAGACCTCATCTCTAAAACAAAAAATAATGTATTTTTTTTAATTTTTGTAAGTAATTTTGTTTAACGTCACCAGTAATGAGTCACGCGGATGTCATGTACCCTAATACGATGCATTAAGGACACCTCATCTCTGTGGGATCTTCCCAACCCCACAGCCTGTCCAACCACAAGAAGACATCAAACAAACCCAAATAAAGGCACATCCTGCAAAATACCTGACAAGGACTCTTCAAAAGTACCAAGGTGATGACAAACAAGGAAGGAGGGCAGCTATCCTATACCGGGGGGGCAAAGGAGACAGGACAATGCAATGCAGTGTCGCACCAGGGGCGTGGTCCTGGGACAGGAAGGACATCGGGGGGAAAACTGATAAAATCCAAAACAAGTGCGTCGCTCGGTGAGTAGTGTGGTGCCAGTGTGAACACCTCAGTTTTGACAGAGGCATCACGGTAATGTGATAGCATTAGGGGAAGCTGGCTGGGGGATATTATGGAAATTCTGTGTTGTCTGTAATTTTTCTACATATCTAAAAGTATTTCGGCCGGGCGCGGTGGCTCAAGCCTG
>NW_012116300.1:1279193-1281134 GCF_000951035.1 Colobus angolensis palliatus | reverse complement strand
CTCGGCCTCCCAAAGTGCTGGGATCACAGGCTTGAGCCACCGCGCCCGGCCCTTTATTATTTTTATACTGACACATGGCCATGCAGTTCTTGAGTAATGCACAGAGAAAAGGGAAGCTGTGAAGTAGAAACAACTTGAGGAAATAGTACACGGTGAACTCTAGAACACGGAGCCCAGGGTGGAGGAGCCTCAGGGGCAGGGGCCAAGGGTCACAAGGAGGCTGTTATGTGAAGAAAGCAGCTGACAAGGCAGCAGGGGGCAGAGGAGAGAGGAGCAGCTGAAGGGCAAGGAAGAAAGGACAGTTCTCAGTTTTGCTGGAGGCCTCAATGGCAGCCAGAATGCTTGGCCAAGTGCTAGAGAAGCCAGACCAAGAAGCCCCTCTGCCCTCTGGAGACACAGAGAAACCTCCCCATGGGTCAGGTCCAGCTGCCCATCCTAGGACACCACACAGGGAGCAGATGTCTCACCTGGCCCAGCACGGTTCTCCAGACCCAGGCCGGAGGAAGGAGACTGACCCCTCTCTTTATCTCACCCTTTCCTGCCCAGAACCTCTGTCCATGGCCAATGGATGACCTCAGGCCAAGAATGCAGTAAGTTGGCCTGACGTTGTGAAGTCACGGTCCATCCAGGGAGGGGCAAGAAGATGACCAGAAACATCTCAGGAGGGGCTGGCAAGCTGCCTCATGTGTGTGGTCCTGTGCTGCGACTACACGTTCCTCACTCACCTCTACAACGATCACGGCACGAGGGAGGAAACAGGGGTGCAGAGCCTAAGGAACGTGCCCAAAGCCCTACAGCTGGTATATTAGTTATCTACTGCTGTTTAACAAATTGCCCCAAAATTTAGATGTGTAAAACAACAAAGAGGTCTAACTCATGGTTCCTGTGGGTCTGGAATTCAGGAGAGGCAGGGCTGGGTGGTCTGGCTCAGTCTCTCTCGTGAAGTTGCCATCAAGATGCAGCCAGGGCTGGTCAGGTGCGGTGACTCACACCTGTAATCCCAGCACTTTGGGAGTCCGAGGCGGGCAGATCGCCAGGTGAAGATTTTGAGACCAGCCTGGCCAACATAGTGAAACCCCGTCTCTACTGAAAATATACCAAAATTAGCTGGACATGGTGGCAGGCGCCTGTAATCCCAGTTATTCAGGAGACTGAGGCACAAGAATCGCTTGACCCCAGCAGGCAGAAGTTGTGGTGGGCCGAGATCGCGCCATTGCACTCCAGCCTGGGCAACAAGAAAAAGACTCTGCCCCCTCAACCCCCCGAAAAACAAAAATTGCAGCCTGGACTGAGTCATCTAAAGGGTAGAGCAGGGCTGAAGGATGCACTTCCTAAAAGATTCATTCTCATGTTCCCACAGCTGTAGGCTGGAGGCCTCAGTCCCTCACCCCTGGGGCCTTTTCCCAGGAGTGTCTGCTTTCAAGCCCTGGCAGCTGGCACTCCCCCGAGCAAGTGGCCCAAGAGAAAGAGAACACAGGCAAGGTAGAAGCCGCCGCGTCGTTATGACCTAACCTCAGAAGTGACAAACCATCACTTCCAACACATATGCTAGTCACACACAACAACCCTGATAGAAAGAGATCGGGTGTGCTTTGGGAGGCTGAGGCAGGAGCACTGCTTGAGGCCAGGTGTTTGAGACCAGCCTGGGCAACAAAGTGAGACCCTGTCTCTAACAACAAAAAAAAACCTTTTTAAATGTTTTACAAAGTGAAACAGGACTATACAAGGGTATGAAATCCAGGAGGGGCCATTCCTGGGGGCCCCTTCAAGCTACTTGAGGACAGAGTCAGGATTCCAATCTCAGGGAGAGAAAGAGAGAAGCAAGAAGCACAGGCCCGGCCTGGACCCTGCAGGTGTGCACACCAGAAGGCCCTGAGTTACAAAGCCAGGGAAGGAAGGGCTCTCCCAGCGAGGATCCCAAGCTGGTTGGCATTTCTAGAC
>NW_012116300.1:1262499-1278598 GCF_000951035.1 Colobus angolensis palliatus | reverse complement strand
GAGGCTCCCAATATACATGTGCTGGGCTGCAGATACATGGACGGATGGAAGACACAAAGTCACTGAGTGGTTTCCAGGCCACCGGGTAAATATCCTCCCATATAAGGCACGCCAAGGGACAATCAGACTTGACTGGGAGTCAGGACACAGAAAGTTGCATGAGATCTTAGGCAAGTAATTCCCCCTCCTTAAACCTCCATTTTCCCTGAGGTAAAATGGGCTGGCTCAGCAACTGCCAAAAGTCCCAAAAGTGGAAAACATCCAATGTTGGTAGGAATGTAGAGAAAGGGGCGCCTTCATAAACCAATGATAGGAACATAGTGTTTCCTTTCAACCTGAGCAGTGCGAATTCCTGTCCTAGGCCTTTCTCTCGAAAAGGCAGAATAATGGCCTCTCCAAAGATGTTCTCATCCTCATCTCCCAACCTGTGAATGTGTTATTATATGGAGAGATGAATTAATCAGCTGGCCTTACAACTGGATAATTATGGCCGGGCATGGTGGCTCACGCCTGTAATGCTGGCACTATGGGAGGCTGAGGCAGGAGGATTGCTTGAATCCAGGAGTTCAAAGCCAGCCTGGACAACATTAGCAAGACCCTGTCTCTGAAACAAAATAAAATAAAAAAAAATAGCCAGGCTTGGTAGTATGTGCCTGTGGTCCCAGCTACTCGGGAGGCTGAGGTGGGAAAATGACTTGGGCGCAGGAGATCGAGGCTGCAGTGAGTATGATGGGGTGCCACTGCTCTCCAGCTCCCGTGGGGCAGAGGCAGACGTCGCTGCCCACAGAGCTGCCCCTTACTCAACTGTGTCCACCCTCCCTGGTCCCTACTCCCAAGTCACGGATGACTCAGCAGTGACCCTGTGTGTCAGGCCAGGTCCAAACTGAGAGGGAAGGTGTCCTTTTTACACTGCTAATGATGAGAGTGGCTCTTTTTAGCTAGGCAAGTGCAGATGGGAGCCTGGGAGGGGGCAGAAATGTTCCCCAGGCCCTGCCTGCGGTTTCTGCCTGGGCCTTGGCTGCTGCATGTGAGCCTGTGACCTCGAACTGGGGCGAGCTGGGCCACACCTACCCGGGGGCGCCCCAGGGAGCAGAACACTCCGGGGCCCAGCACGTTGCCCTGGGCCTGTGGCCGGAGTCAAGTCCTCTCTCCTCCTCCTGGCTTTTGGAAAGGCTTGGCTGTGTTGGGGAGTCTCTCTTGGTCCTTTCCGGAATTTCTGTTCAGGCTTACTTCTCCTTATCAGCTCTCTTATCCATCTCAGAACGTCCTGTGTCTCCGTGTAGGAGAGTGGCTTCCTAACCCTCCTGACTGCACATACAGGCACAGGAAAGACGTCTCTCAGGGCGTCTGGTTATGGGGAAACAAGGGGAGCAGGGACGTGGCTTTAATTGGAGCACTTGGCTGGGCTGCTTGGGGAGACGGGGGCCATTTCTTGCACTCATCCAGCCCAGGGGACGGGCGGGCAGGTCTGGGGGGCCTGTGCGTACAGCCCCATGGTGGAGCAGATGCACAAAGCCCAGGCAGAGGGAGAGGCAGGCCCAGGGAGCAGCACTGGGTGGTCCTAGCCCAGCAGGGACTGGCCAGGCCTCGCAGCCTTGGAGAGCCCCCGGTGAACCTGCACCCTGCTCTGGGCTGTGCAAGAGTCCCATGACCCTGTGGTCAGGGGGAGGCTACAGGTTAGATGGTCTCAGGAGGGCAGCCCCTGCTGTCTTTGTGCTGAGACCCCACCCAGACCCAGGATGTCAGCAGGCAGATGCCCATGGGAGAGGAGCAGAAAACACTCTCTGCAGAGACTAGGGGTTGAGAAGGGAAAACAGGTCTATTCCATGCAATTAACAGCTCCCACGAAGCACGCTGTGAGAAGGACGCTAGGAAGGGACCAGTCCAGGGTGCCACAGGTCGCTTTTCCACCCTGGGGCGGGGGTGCAGCTCAGACTTTGCACGCTGCCGCCAAGCAGGGCTCTGAGCCATCTGCCAGGTGGGCGGCAGCAGAGCCCCTGCCAGCTCCAGGAGGAACTCGAGGGAGAGCCTGGCACACGACTGCGCACGTTCTGTGGCTCCCAGGGAGGCAGGCAGAGCGGGCGGCAGCCTTCATCCCCAGGCTCAGCTGGCCCATGTGTGCGCGTGCGCGCGCACACACACACACACACACCATACCCATGCCACTCACAGGCACACACAACACATGATGTCACATGCCACACACAGGCACACACCACATGCCACACATCACCTACAGCACATGTGCATGCCACACACACCATGTGCACAGAGGCACACACCACACCATGTACAGCCAGTACGTATGTACACACATACACACACCCCACACACACACAGCGGGAGCCCCAGGAAAGAAGTCTGTGGACTCCATTCGGGAGCGGTGAACTGCGGTGAGGGGTCAGCCACAGGCTGGGCCTTCCTGTGCCAAGCCCCAGGCCTGGGAACGCTGGGGAGGAAGAGCTGGTCTGGGGGCAAACTGACCCATCTTGGGGGACACGGCTCAGTGCAGAGGTGCTGGAAGTCACCATCCCTCACACAGACACCACATCAGGGCCTTGGTGGCCGTACTGTGGGGTCAGCTCTTTATTACCCCAGCCAGCCGCTGCCACGTGCTCTAGGAGGAAGGAGGGTGCCAGAAGTCCCTTTCGAGTGGACACCAATAAACGCAGGGATGTCGAGGGTGGTGCCAGCTGCTGGAGGGCTCCAGTCATGGGCTCTGCAGGAAGCCTGGGGGGATGGGCACCCATGCGAGGCATCTGCACATGCCCCGCCCCTGCCTCCTCTTCTGCCCTTACACTGGGCTTCCTGGAGCCACAGGGCGGGGCCCCAGCCCTCACAGTGGGTGGGCTGTGCCAGAGCCCTAGGTCTGAGGAGGAACAGGGCTCCCTCCCTGCCCAGCAGACCCAGTGGCCCTGACTGTCCTCCGCTTCAGGACCCAAACTGCACGGCTTGCCTCCTTTCCAGTCTTGCTTGGATGGGAGACCTGCTCCGGGCTTTGGCTAGGGATGCCTGCCATGCTGAGGCCTCTCCCAAGTGCCCACAACTCTACCCGGTCAAGGGGTTGCAAGGCCTAGCCAGACTCCTGGTGGGAGTCAGGCAGCGGGAAGACCCCTGGGAGCAGAATCTGGGTCTCTCCCCTGCTCCAACCCCTGTGCCAGCCTCATGCTGGGCACCTGGAAGCCCAGTCACCCACTCCACCCCTCACCAGGGCGCTGGGGTCAGGCTGGGCCAGCCACACACCTGGAAACAGGATGGACAAGGCCACTACAGCCAGAGGCTCTGTGACCTCAGACCTCCAGGCCCTGGGGGACACCGTGAATGGGAATCTCCTTGCAGAGGGGCAGGGAGTCCAACGACCAAGCCTTTGCAGAGCAGCCACTAGGGGAAGTCATAGCAGCTGGGGAGGGGGTGCCAGGACCCCAGGACCTTCTCAGGAAGCTCCTGCTGTCACCACCTGGGCTGCAGGCTAAAGTGAGGGAGAAGAGGTGGACATTAACTTGAGGTATCAGGACTTTCAAAAAAAAAACATCACTTGAGCCGGGCGCAATGGCTCACGCCTGTAATCCCAGCTGCTTGGGAGGCTGAGGCAGGAGGATCACTTGAGCCCAGGAGTTCAAGACCAGCCCGGGCAACATAGCAAGACCCTTGTCTCTTAAGAAAAAAAAAAAGGCCCTTGTACATGGTCTCTGGTGCCCCAGGATGGGGGTATATCTGCTGGAGGCAGGTGAGGTGTCCAGGCGGAGCAGCGTGCAGGGATAGGCTGTGCAGCTCTGATCCAGTGGCCCCGGCCAAGCTAGCACCCCATAGACTGCCCGGCTCTGCCCCGGTCATCGACTGAGAGGCAGAGCCCCAAGTGAGCCGTGGCGGCCAGTGGGGCTGGGCGGCTTGGAGGGGCAGCACCTTGGTCCGAGCGACCTGGGTTGGCATTTCCCTGCATCTTAAGACCATTAACAGCTGCTACGCTCATTCATAAATACACAATTTTATTTGCTATTTTCAGGGGAAACTTAGGCATTAAACTGTAAGCTGATAAAATACAATACCTAAAAAAGTATAAAAGTATAAATACCCCCTTAGAATAAATTTTAGTGAATTAAGTCTTAATATCTTCAAATTAAAAAAACCACAAGCCTGTCTACTATGTCAAGGTCAAAAGTCAAACAACGCTAAGCGGCCAGCAGCTCCCCAGAGAGGATGCCCAGGAGCCCCAGCGGCCGTCTTCCTCCCGGGCTCTGCTGGAGAGGACAGGGTCGACCGTGGCTAAGTCTGCCTTCTAGAAAGGCTTTTATAAATTGTTTAAGCCAAACATTTAACAACATACAAGAGACCTTACAAAAACGAGGAGGTAAGTCCTAATGCTGGAGAATTGGTTAATCAGGTGACTGGCAAAGAAGAGGAAGAGGCCTAGGCAGGAAGTCTCCAGAAGCATTGGAAACCAGACAGTGTCAGAGCCTCTGACCTGCAGGCGCGAGGCCGGTGGTCAGTCTGCACAGCGCCCCTTGGGAAGCCTGAGGTCCGGAAGCAAAGCACTTGGAGCCTGCCCTGCACGCCAGGTCCCCAGACTCTGATAGGTCCCCACAGCCAGCTGAGAAAGGTCTGTTTTCAAAGCATGCGGGCAGCGGTTTCTAGAGGAATCCCAGCAGCTCCCACGGCATGTCGGGCAGAGCCCGTGCAGGTCGAGTGAAGTCCCAAACATCCCAGAAAGAGAGGGAAAGCTGCATAGTTATACAAAGAAAACGAGAGAACGGCGAGAGAGAGGCATTTGTGATGCTCTGTAAACATCCCGAATTTTCACCGTGACCCAGACTTTCAGCTGCAGAAGCCAGTGGACAGGCCTCCAGCTCAACCTCTATGCCAGGCGCAACAAGGCACTGACAGGTGCCAGCTCCCCGTGAGCCCGCAGTGGGAGGGACGAGGCGACACTGCTACCTCATGCTAACGGGTAGAACAGATCAGTCTGCACACAGCAAGCCCTGTGGGCATTTCCAGAGTATAAACACTGGGGAGTCTATCCACACGGAAAAGGGGTACAAAGTTCTCTCGCCTGGAAAATACAAATTGAGAAGCCTTGACTATCCCAGGCTTGGTCAGGCGGGGTTGGAGCCTGTGTCAGAAGAAGGCCCAGCCTCGGAATGATACCGGGAAGTAGTGACGACATAGAAGCCGCCTTTGTCAGGAGCTCTGCGAGGTTGAGACAAACCGGTGATCCCGCCTGGGAGGCAGAGCAGACTCCCTGACCGAGACTAGGGCCCGGCGGTTGGACCAGAGGCCACGACGCGCTGGACACCGATGCGGCTGCGGCCGCTTCCTGCAAGTGAAGCCCAGGCTGCTTTTCCAGACTGTGTAGCACCAAGAACGCTTCCTTCACACCATCTTCAGTATGGAGCGGATTGACTGGGAGCGTCTGCCTCAGTCCCATGTGGCACTTGGAAAAAACAGATCGAGGCCCCCCCGAGAGGCAGTGCCCACCCGGCCGCTGCGCTCCCCCCACCTGGGGACGTCTGGCCTTGGACAGCTGGGCCTGTCTCTCACCACCCACCTCAGAGGCAAAAAAGGATTCACACCCAGATCTCTAGAAAAATGATCAAAAGCAGGTTTCTTCTCACAGCCAAGCTTCCTGGACATGGCAGTTCATTACATCTTGGGAAAATGTAAATCATTTCTTCAGCTGTCAATACTAGGTCCCTTACATCCTTGAACCTCGTTCTTGCAAAATCTGAAAAACACCAAATGCATAAAATGAGGACTTGGGCCCTGGGCTAGGGAGGTGGCCCTGACCAGGCGCCTGCTCCAGAGAACAGAGCCCACAGGCCTGGGGTCAGCTCGGGGGACCCTGACAACCCAGCAGCACCGGCCAGGCTCTTGGGGACTCAGCTGGCAGGCCCAGGACCTTCACCGGGGTGACCGGCACATCTCCAGGACCCACACAGGAAGCGCTCACTGTGCACGGCAGCCCCTCCCAGGCCCACCCAAAGGTGCTGACTCCTGGCCCTCTCAGCCCACTCAGTCCTGGGTTCCAGACATGAAGTACAACTCGGCCTGTGGGTCCCTCAGCAGTCCCCGCTCCCCGATTAAGTGTCTCCCTCCGTTCCTCTATGCCCACTGCAGCCCCCACCCCAGACACCCAGACCCTCCTGGAGATGCCCCTTGCCCGAGCCCTCAGCCCTGCACCTCAGCCTGGCCAGTCCACCTCGTGTGCCGGCCCCTCCCGGCTGCCCCATGGAACACCCGCCAGCCCTCAGAGGCCTACCCCAAGTGCAGATCACGCTGTGGGGAGCCCTCCTCATCTGGACCACAGCAGCCCTGAAGAGTCCACCACTCCTCAGCCCCTGCCCTCCCCACCCTCTGACCTCCTCAAAACTCTTCCTCGGGGTACCCTCCCTACTTTCCTCACCAGCATCCAGGAACCCCCTGAGGCCACCCCCAAGTTGGCCTGGGCTCCCCTGAGAACAGGCTCAGGAGCTGGTCAATGCTGCTGAGCTGAGCTCCCAAAATGAGCCACGGCAGCCCCAGAGACCAGGTGGAGGGGAAACCAGCCCACGCTCCCGGGCAGGGAGCTTCGGAGCCAGCCAGCCTCACTGTGCGTGGCCCACAACGGCTGTCTCCATGTGTCACGTGAGGGCTGTGAAACACCGGATGGGGCAGCAATGCCCAAGCCCTCGCTGGGCACAGCGTCCCAGAGGTCACTGCCATGCTGCACTGACCAGAAAGAGGGCAGTGGTGAGAGGTGCATGCTGCCCCAGGCTTGTTCCGAAGGCTCCCGGAGGCCATGTCCCCTGAGCTGCTCAGCCTGACTCCAATACTCCACCCCCAACGGTGCACCCGAGGCTCAGTGCCCTGGGCCACTTCCAGCTCGAGGCTCCCACTCACTCTCCAGTGCCATGGAGGAGCCCATTCCGCAGGCCAGCACATCCCTCCCTGGGCCAGGGTGATACCCAAGTTTACTGGGATGTCTGGAGTTGACTCAGGGAGACAGTGCAGCTCCCAAGCCCCCACCAGCCCTGTGTAAAATAAGCAGCGCAGTGGACAGGCCACGAGCAGCGTGGCACCCGAGCATCCGGGAGCCCCAAGAGCTCCCTCCTGATGAGGGCAGGAGACCCCCCTGGAGACTTGCAGCCAAAGTGCTGTCCCTTCACCCTCCCAAGACCGGCCAGGGGCAGCACTAGCTACTCTAGACAGAGCCTGGGGTGAGACCCACGTCTTCTGGACACACTCTCGCCCTAGGCCATCTTCCACAGGAAGGCCCAACTGCAGACACCAACCAGGGGACCCTTGAGACTGTACCCCATGGCCAGGCACCCCCACAGGAAGGCAGGCATGGGTGGCTGAGGAGCTTGCAGGACACGCTGGTCTGGGAGGCTTGAGCGCAGCAGGGATGCCGCGGGCTTTGGCAGCTGAGATCGGGGTCTGCTGTCCGCTGCACTGGTCCTGACCCCTTGGCCCTGAGCCTGTGGCCTGAGCCAGACAAGGTCACTAGGGCTGCCAGCAGGAGTGGCACTCCCTGCCCAGCCTCCAGGAGGGGCTTTTGTGTTCGCGACTACTGACGTTCACAGCCTGGCCTGACACAGGCACCCTCCAGTTATCCCAACAAACGCCCCAATACTGTCCCTAGGCGTCTGCCCCCAGAGCAACAGCCCCACCGCCCCCCAGACAGTGCTACTGCAGATCTACAGCTGGTGTGGAGTGTGGAGGGCTCTTGTCAACTACGGGGCAGAGACAGACACACAGGGAGGGTCTGCAGCAAGGGTCAGCTGGGGCCATGGGGTCAAGGAGGCCACGGAGCTCACCATGACATTCACACTTAATCTGAGCCACTCCCTGGGTGCCCCTCGTCTTCGTCGTCACTCTGGCGGCGTGCAGCGTGCAGTAGGGGAGAAGACAGGCTGTCAGGACAGTGCGGGTGGGCGGCTGCCCCGGGCCCAAACCCCCACGCCCGGTGACCCTCCAGCGAGGCCACGCCATGAAGAGACACACAGGCTCAGGGGCTCTGCCACATCTCAGAGGTGAAACTTCCCTGTGTGAGGCAGCTGCATCTCGTGATCTGGGGCTGGTCCTGTCCCACCACATGCTGAGGGGCTGAACCCTGTCCAGAGGCGCCTGGCCTCCGGCCCCGCTCCTGGCAGACAGCGCTAGCTCGCAGATCTTGGCCTGATAGGAGGGCCTCTGCTGCCTGGGCTCTGTGGACCCCACTGCATTGGCCCCACTGCTGCAGGAGAGAGGGTGGGGCCCCGGGTGACAGGAGGTAAGACTGGGATCAGCCATGGTGGCAGGCGGTGGACCCACCCATCAAGTGTGGCTATGGAATGGAGCCCCAAAAACATCAAAAACCCCCTCATCAGCCGCCCGGGCACTGCTCGACTCCAGGGGAGACCCTGGCCTCTGCCCAGGAGCCTGCCCTTGCTGATCTGAACCTGTCTCTCTCTGTTCCTGGGGAATAAACAGCAGCCCCGAGTCCAAGCGCTCTGTGAGCTCTGCGTGTCCTTCTAACAAGTTCTTGAGGGGCTGGCGTGGGAAGCAGGTATGCTCATGCGTGGACCACCTTCGCCTGCAACAAGTGCAACTCCTTGCTCCTGCCACCGCTGACTGAAGTGTGGACAGCTACCCAGCAGCACCAGGCCACACATGCTGCAGGGACACTAGGGACGAGGGCCTGCAGACCATGTGGCCCTGCGCGGCCCAGCCACACTCAGGTGCCCCCATCGCGGTCCTCCAGCTGGGGGAATTGCGCGGTCCCCCGCAATTCCCCACGGCCACCTGAGGCCCTGGCCTGAGCTCTGCCTCCGGGGCACTGCTGACACCACCCCCATCAAGAAACCACCACAGCTGCCCCACTTCAGAGCAGGTATTTTTGGAAAACGAAATAGGGCCACATTCTCAACCACAAATGGATTTGGGGTCATGCCTGGAGCTTCCTCACAGTACAGAGCGTGTCCTTTCTGCAGCTGCCAAGCCACCTGAGGGATAGGAGCCCAGGGGAGCTTGGTCATAAAAACTCAGCTCAGAAATAAAAAACTTCTAAAAATAAAACCATTTAGAAAAGAGCCCTGAGACGGCTCCAAGAGGAAGAGAAGTGCCTCCCTGTGACTGAGCTCCAGGGGTCGCCTCCTAGGCCTGAGACTCAAATGGAAGAGCATCTCCAAGCCTGGCAGTGGAACCCCAGCTTCCACCCTGGCTGTCGCGAGCCAGGGCCTGTCCTAGCCCTACACTGCCCCGGCCTCGAGGAACAGTGGTGGAGCAGGACTGTCCTGTGCCCACTGCAAGAGGGCAACGGGCGGCCAGCAAGGGAGGCTCTGGGCCAGGACAGTCGCCCGTGGTGGAAAGGCTGCAGTGACCGGGCCACAGGCCTCCAGGAGACATGCTTGGTGGCCCCGCCCCTCTGTTCCCAAGGGCATACCTCCAAAGGCCGACTCGGAGAGGCTCACAGGGACAGTCCTGGGCTGCTGGTGGCCGGCCAGAGGCCCCCAGCCAAGAGTCTGCAGTTGCCCAGGTGTCCCTGGTTTAATGCCACCAGTTAAAAACCTTCCGGTTCTGGCCTCTCATGGCACCCACTCAACACCCTTTGCCAATGCCCCGAGCCTTCACCCCAGGCTGGCTCCCCACAGAGCCTGCCCCACCACCCAGGCTCTCCCAGACCCATGCAGACCCCAGCCGAGGGCTCTCCAGCCACCACCTGGCTCTGAGGTCCGGGAGTCCTGCCAGGTGGAGCTGGCCCAGGCCAAGGCCAGATTCTGCTCAGATGGTCACATTTGTCCATCCTGGAGCCTCAACCTTAAGAATGTGCCCAGAGGAAATGCCACCAGAATGGGTCACCTGTGGGCAGGGCCATGGGGCCAACCTGAAAGCAAATGAGGCAGGGATCCCTGCATTTCACCCCAGCTGCCTGCCCCACAGAAAACAGAAGGGCCTGAGCCCCCGCGGAGTCTGCGCCAGTGCTGCCAGGCTGGGTGCCACACAGGGCCCACTCTGTGCAGCCTGAGAATCCCAGGGCCTGCAGGACACCCTCCTCTCAACAAAGATGAGGCCTAGACAGTGGCTGAGCCAGGCTGACCACCCCTGCACTCAGGGATGGCCCAGACCCCCACCACGACAACTGGACCCCTACGTCCCTGCACTCAGGGATGGGCCCAGATCCCTATGACAGCCAGACCTCAGCGTCCCAAGTCCTCACTCACACAGCAGAGGCTGTGCCCTGGGAACAGAGGACCCTGGGTCCCCTGAAACACAGCCCTCAGTGGCATTCCTAAGAGCACGGCCCCTGCAGTAGGCCCAGGGGCCCCTTCCAGGAGCAGCTCTGCGTGCAGGCTGAGAGGCCGCAGGGGCTTACTGGGAGCCTGTGCTGAGAGACCCTGTCCCACGGGAGACCATGCGTCTGACCAGTCAGCAAGGCCACTGGGGCAGACACTGGGGGCTTGATGAGAATGGGAGGAAAGGAGGAAGCTCTGAGAGGGCAAGAGCCTTCCCACCCAAGCCTGCCCTAGGCCGGGGCCATCCCAGCTCTCACCTTGGCCTTCTCGCTGGGCTCACTGGCCGTACCGTACGGGGTGTTGTGCAGCTCCTTGGACACCACACAGAGGAACTCCGCCTGGTCTTCATTCCCATAGTTGTAAGAAGAGCCGATGCTGACCAGCTGCAAGGGAAGACACAGCCTGAGATGCAGCCCATTGAAGCCTGAGAGAGACGCAGCCAGGCTCACCGGCCCAGGCTCAGGACGTGCCTGCCACCACGAAAGCCGCAGCAAAGACTGCTGACGCTTGAGGAAATGGACGGAAAACAAAGCCCCAGAACACCTGCACGAGCACACGCGGCGCCCCCACACCGTGGCATGGCATGGGGCAAGCTCTTCCTCTGTGAGGACCCTGAGCTTTCCTTGGCGCTTCCAGCTGGGACAAAAGGGGCCACTGCCCCAGGGGGAGGGGACGCAGAAGGGTCCCTAAGCTGGGGTGGAGGGAGAGGTGCAGCGGGAGGGGAGTGGAGGGCGGCTCTGATAGCCTGGAGGGAAGAGCCTGGGGCCCACTGACTGGACCGAAAGCCGCTGGAGGAGCTGTGCTGCCCAGGAGTTCGGCCAGGGTGGGTCTGCTGCAGCCTGCTGGGCACACCCTTGGGCCACTCCAACCTGCCTCCCTCCGGGTGACCAGGCAGGCCAGCCAGGCCATGCAGGTCCAGGGACAACCTGTCTCTCTGGCCAGGCATCTGGCCCATGGCTGGCTAACCTGGGCCCCTAGGCACTTCTGTCCTTTTAAAGGGAAAATTAAAATGCAATACACAAATCACAATAGGCATGCCAGCAGCACACCACCAAGCCAAAAAGCAGCTGGGTGGCACTCAGTTTGGCCTCCCTATGACCTGCACAGTCGGACCAATGGCCGGGAGAGCAACCCGCAGTTACCTGCTGTTCCTGTGCCGCTGGCGGCTGACCCAGTGGGCAACAGTGGACCCAGCCCAGTGAGGCGGCCACAGGGGTGCTGGCATGGGCCCGAGCAGCTAAGGGTACCCCTGGGAGCACTCATGGCCACGCCCACCAGAGCCCCTGTGTCCTCACAGGCACACCAGCCACTTCCAAGCCTTGTTCGCAATCCCCTACTGACCGCTGGAGACCCTAGGTCCGGTCTGGCCACCTCCCAGCACCCCACAGGGTCCCACCCCACAGCTGCGGCAGCTGGTCAGCCCGGCAGCTTCCCTACATGACCTGGGAGAAGGGGTCGCCAAGGGATGAAGCGTGCCAAGCAGGTCATAATCAAGGAAGGGGGAGACACCCGTTCTTTGCAGTGGGTTTGGAATCCACGCAGAAGTGCTAAGGGCAAAGACCTGAAGCCGCTCCGGGAGGGAGGTGCCCACTACGGGCAAGACACATCGCTCCCTCCCAGCCAGAAAAGTCACAAGAGAGCTGCAGAAGAGCACAGGTGCCACATGGCGATAGCCCTGTTCACAGACCCCGAGCTGCTGACACAGCTTCCCAGGGCCCCTTGACAACGGGGAGGTGGGGCTCACCCAGCAGTGGAGATTTCTGTTCCCATGGGAGGCTCTGGCACGATTCTGGTGAGGTCAGAGCATGAGAAACATGCAGCCGCCAGTGCAGGGCAAGGCCCAGGCTGCTGGTCAGCTGCCCTGTCAGCACAGAGACCCACAGTCACCCCGGCCCCCAGCCTAGGGGTCCAGGGTGGACGGTGGGATGCAAATGTCTTTAGTGACATTTTAAGGGGGAGGCTCCGAGTACCCTACAATGTGATTATTTTGAAAGACTCAAAGGAAAAGGTAGCTTTCATTCAGAGGGACACTGGCTGAGCCTGTCACTCCCACAACCTGGCAGGGCCACTGGGTCGTGGACAGAATCTGCCCCAGACAGAAGCAAGTGACAGAGGAAACTCTTAGGACAGGGAGGGCTGGGCAAGGTCACTGTCCCCACCCTCAGTGTCTGCCTAGCACCAGGAACAGTGGCAGCCAGGCTGTGGGCAAAGGTCCCCCGCTCAGAGGCCATGCCTCATGTGTCCTGAGGTCCCCGATGACAAGCCACAAGGCCACAGCAGACTGGCCCATGCAGCACTCAGGTGGCTCCCATGGAAGCTGCTGAAGAAGGCACGCCCTGCACAGACCCATCAGACCCTACCTGCCACAGCTTGGCAAAACCAGGCGGAAAGAAGGCACGGGGGCCTGGCAGCACCTTCCAGCACAGGCAGGAAAGGAGGCAGCCTGGGAAGGCATCAGGGCCTCCATGTGCTTCACTGGAGTGAGCTGCAGGGGACGGGGGCGTGCACTGAGCGGTGGGCTGGCCAGGAGGCTCTGGGGACACCAATTCCCTGGTCACACAGAGGTGCCAGGTGGTGTGAAGAAAGTACAGCGCTGGGAAGAAGAGGCAGGCCAGGGAGGAGAGAAAGGTACAGGGCAGAGCCTGAGACACCTCTGCCCACCACACTCGAACTCCCACGGCTCCTCCAGTGGAAACGGTGCAGGCCACTGTCGTGAGCACCCCCAGAACTGCAGGAAGACACCAGCAGCGAAGTCTGCATTTCCAGGAGCACTGAGCCCTGAGCCATTGTGAGTACAAGGTCAGCTGCAGCATGGCTGCCGCCAGCCTGGCCACGGCCCCTCACCTGCTCAAACTTCCAGCCGTCAGACATGGTGGACACCATCTGCGTGAGCTCCTCCTCCTGGCACTGCAGCACGCGGTACACATGCTTCACAGGCACCTGCAAGAACAATGGGCACAAGTAAGGGCGGGCCACCCATGTCCCGCTGCTGCCTGCGGCCCCAGCCCAGGTGACCCAGGGAGGCTGAGGTTCACTCTCCAGTTCTCAGCACAGGGCACGAGGCCCAAAGCAACCCTGAGCACATCCACAAAAGCAAAACACGCGGCCCGAACAGCTGCTGTTTTCTGCTTCCTCGTTCGCCTCCAAAAATATTTCTATTTCTAAGTTCCAAAATAAAATGAGTCATGTTCCTGAAATCCCAAGAGCACCTGTGGCTCGACATGACGACACGAGAGCGTCCGTTTCTGCTCCGCACGCAGGAACCACGCAGCCCTGAATTCACGGGTCAGGAAAGGCTCTGGCAGGCAGGGCCCTGAGAGCCAGTGGCAGACAAAGCTTACTCCCGGCTACCAGAAGAGGCTCCTGAACTTGCACGGCAGCCTGGACTCAGGCCTCCCCAAGGCTGAGCTGCTTCCCAAAACTCCATCCACCTCCTAATCCCCCACCTGCCGGGCACGCTTGCTGTGCCCCTCTAGACAGCTGTGGTCCTGGAAGTGATGGTGAGCCGCCAGGGCCGCCCGCCTGCATGGAGCTGCTCCCCAGTGGGCAGGGCGGCCCCATGTCCCAGACACAGTCATTACTGAGGACTCCAGCTGCAGACAGGGCTGGATGGAAACATAGCAGTGAGAAAGGGTTCAGGGATCCTTGGTCCTTGAACTTAAGATGGTGACTCATGCCAGGGATGTATAAGTGACAAAGGCACACAGTGGCCTCGAGGTCACACAACCGAGTGCCTTCTTTTGGAAGACAGTAAGATGCTACTGTGTGTCACAGCAAGACTGGACTGCAAAGACTCTCCCACCTGCACCATTTCTCACCCACCTGCATCATACGGGCAGGCACACTGAGACAGGGAGCACCCACACAGCCCGGTCACACAACAGGGAAAAAGGCAGGCTGGACAAGGTGACCCAGGGCGTGGGACACAGCTCCTGCCCCACAGACAAGGAGCCACTCCAGATCCCTCAGTGGTGCCAAGGGAACTCCAGCAGGAGGGGGAACTGGGCATGTCGCTAGGTGGCCAGCGGCCCTGAGCGGCCAGGCTAGGAGTCTCCGCACAGGGCCCAGGGCTCTAAGTGGACCGAGACTTCCGATGGCAGCTGCATCCACAGCGTGGCCCACACCCACTTCCGCTGCCTTCCCAAGGATGTTAAGCTGGGGCAGGGGCGGGCTCAGCTCTCAGGGACAAGACTGATGCCCAAGGCCCAGCAGTGGCCCCTCCACAGGAGGTACTGGGCACAGCCTACCAACAACCTGGGCTCCCCGGGCTGCAGAAGGGCTGCGCTAGGTGTGAGAGGTCTGTCTGTGACGACCCGGCCCTCTTCCCAGTAAAACCAAGGTCCTTCTGACACCTGTGCAGATCCACATGACCCCTCTGCTGTCTCCCTCCAGTCATGCTAGCTGCAGGCCCTTGGCACCCTCTGCTCACTACCAGATGCCATCCACCTCAGCGTCTCCCTGACCAGCCCTCATGGGGCCCTCCTTCCCTCCACACGTCTCCCATGCCCAACTCCCTTACAACCATCCTTTGGGGGCTCCCAGAGGCTGGGCCAGGCAGGCCGAACGGATCCTTCAAGGGACCCTGGGGCGAGGCTGGTAGACGGAGCTGGCGGGCACTGGGGTGGTGACAGAGGACAAGGGTCTCAGGGCAGGAGAGCCCCAGACTGCAGGACTCATGTGGGAGGCAGCCGATCGGAGGAGTAGAGGGAGCCGTTCCTTCACACCAGCCATAAAAGCTTCTAGCCTCACTTATTTCTCTTACCTGTGATGTTTTGCTGTCTCGTTCTCTAATTTTGTCCTTTACAAGTTTTATTAATGAGGTGATATTGTAAAATTCTGCTTCCTCCAACACTCCTGGAATAAAGAAAAATAAATTGTCTTTACTAAACCAAACGAAACCAAAGAATCCCCTGCAATGAGGACCTGTGACTCGGGCCAGCGCGAGCTGCTCAGGCCCCATCCTCACAGGCTTCCTGCAGACACGTTGGCCCTGTGGGGTTCCCGGGATGATGGGTGGAGGGGTCGTGGCGAGAGGGCCGACGTGTGGACTAAATACTTCCAGCTCAGGTCACCCTAGGCAACCTTGAGCGACCTCCAGTGGCCCACCAGGTATGGAGTTGCTGGTTACATGCAGCTCAGTGCATGCCTAAACTGAAGCCGCGGCATGCAAGGGGTGGAATCTGGCATTTTCCCTCCAAGCCTGGAGGCCAACACTTCCTGCTGGGAACCTGCTCACGGCCATACCACTGGGTGGGGTGCTGTGTGGGGCTCAGGCCTGCAGCCTTGTGCATATGTCTCTGTCACCTGGCACCTCAGTTTACCCCATTCAAAGGGAAGACTGTGGCTGGCTGAGAGGGTCACTTCCAGCTCTTCCCAAAGACTGCCATCCGGAATGTGCTGCATTTAGGGACTGCACACCTCCCTTAACGGCCTTAAGAGCAGATTCCACAGGTCCAGCCTCAGGGCTTCCTCATGGGTGGTCTCCAGAGGAACCCACACATGGGACATGGCAGCTCAGGACAACACCCAGCCACCAACATAGCACAGGGCCACGCAGGATAGGGATGAGAGCTTCAGAGTCACAGGCTTCCCGGCCCCGCACGGGTCCCGCACAGCCCCCTTCTCCAGCACCGACGCCGAGTGGCCGCGTCGGAGGCGGGCCAGTGAGCCCAGGCGGTTTGTGTCTAGCGCCCATTTCTGAGCCAATCCCACTAGGGGCAGATTGAGATAAAGTGAAGCCTGGAATCAAACGGCTCCACGGCAGAACACAAGGGGCTGCCCAGGCGACCAGAGAGCGCGCATATGAAAGAGACCGCCTGCCACAGAGACAGGAGTGGGCAGCGTGGGTCACA
>NW_012116300.1:1255447-1261189 GCF_000951035.1 Colobus angolensis palliatus | reverse complement strand
TGGCTCTAGGCACTCCAAGGTGAGGCCACTGTGCCCTGGACCTCTGTCCTCACAACTGCAAGAGCTCTAGGAAAACACACACGAAAACCTCACCCAGACCCTCTCCCTGGGATGCCCTCGCTTGCAGGGCAGGGGCCTAGGGCTCAGCCTCTGAAGGACACCCCCGATGGCCACCAGCCTGGGCCTGCCCTCCTTGTGCCCAGGTCCTCCCTGGCTGACATCCAGGACTGGGGGTCAGGGTGACAGGGGCTCCCTGCCAGGGGTGGAGAGGGCACCTTGCAGCAGGTGCAGCTGCCAGGAGGCCCCGAGCCAGCAGCGGGGAGGCCCACAGTGACCTGCACTCAACAGCATCCCGGGCTTTCCCCGAGATCATCACTCACCACACACAGCCCTCGCCCCGGCTCAGTGCTCACGGAGGCCGAGATGTTGACAGACCCCTCGGAAGGTGTCCTCACGCACCTGGGTGGGGGGCCCCTGAGAGGCACTGCCCCTGCTGCTACCACGGTCAGCTCAATGTGGGCAGACGCCCTCTGAGGCCCGGGGTGCCCCACACATCACACCTGGCAGCCCCTTCCACCAAGCACAAGAGGCCCAGTGGCCCGGCTGTGAGCACAGGACGGGCGCCCAAGCGCCCCAGGCAGTCCCCGTTGGGGAGACAGAAGAGGCAGTTTCTGTCACCTTATCCAGACCCAGGCCTGCTTGTCGGCTACACATCTGACGGGGGGACTGCGAAGCCGGCACGGCCCATCTTCCACACGGACTCAGACCTTCGGTGTGGCTCTGCTGGGGCAGCTCCTGCCTCCCCCAGTCCTGCTCCCACCTGTGAGCCACTCCCACAGGGGCTGGTGCCTGCGGGTGCCCCGGAGGGCGGGGAGCCGAGACCTCCGTTCAGAAACACCGGGCCGCCTCCCAGGCAAGGCCCAGGGCCAAGCACCGGCGAGAAGCCACCCCACACCCCAGTCAGGGCAGGAGCAGCCCCCTCCCCAGAGGAGCTCCCGTGGGGCCTTGGGCAGGTGCTGGCCACGAGAATGCCAAGTTCGGCGATACGGGGCGGCGGAAGGTGTCTCCACCACAAAGCACAGGGCCGCGCTAGGACCCTATTTTCATCCATGGACAAATTCTGCCATTTGGGTGCTGAGACCTAGTGGTTTCAAGAGATTTTCCCCAAAGTCCACCACTGCAAACCTGTAAAAACCTGCTCTTAGATCAGAGGAACGAAACTGAGTTTTGCGGCTGAGATAAAATCAATTAGGGCTCCGGGCATGGGGGTGCTGGGCCCGGAGCCTCAATGGCCCCCCTACTCCTCCTTAAGTTGACCTCAACTCCACACAGACCTGACCCCATCCTCCTCCTCCACCCTCCCCAAGAACACTTAAGCCAGAGCTGCCCACCCCACAGGCCCTGCCTCCTGGGCTTGTCCCTGCCTTTCCCCAACCCTCCAGACTCCACAGCTCTCAAGCAAGGGCCAGGGCCACAGGCCACCTCCTGGGAAGAGGACACTGGGTGGTCCTGCCCAAGTGGTAAAAAATGGCGCCCATTTCCCACAGAGGGGTCCAGTCTGGCAAGGTGGCCAGTGCTGCCACCCGAGTCCAGGGTTCCTCCCCACCCCACCCCCATACAGAGAGAACGGTGGCCGCGTGACATGCACACACCACTCAGCTCAGGAATCATTCATGGCTCAGTGCTCCCTCGACAGGCTGCTGGTGGGAGGTCAGGAAAGATCAGATAGTGTGGGGAGGCTCGCCTCTGCCCAGGACAACCCCAGAAAGCCCCCCTCTCAGCCATGGAGGCCTCCAGGCCTGGCCTCAGTGGTCAGACTGCAGGCTCAAGGCCAGGCCACCCCAGGTCTGTTTCTTTATGAGCAAAATGTGGAGGAGACCAGCTTATGTAGCTCAGGGCCACCATGAGCGCCAGGGCACCCAGCCTGTGGCAGGACCTGGGCACTGAGCCGTGACCTCTAGGCCAGGACAACCCACCATGCACTTCTCGGCCCCTGGGCTGGTGCAAGAGGAGAAGGAAGCATGCTGGGTGCCCCCAGACACACGAGGCAGCCCCAGTCCTGCAACTGGAAGGACGAAGGCTGGAAGGAGGGCGGGGTGGAGACGGCCATCGGTGGAAACCGCATGGCAGGACAGAGGAAAACAGACAGATCCAAGGAGCTGGCAGGGCACTGGGCGTGCTGGCACTGGGCTCGGCCTCAAGACGGGCAGGCGGGGGCAGGCCACCGTGTCTTGGCAACTCGTGCCACTGGGCGGGGCTGACTTTTCCATTAAACATCCCCTGTAGGAGGCAGCTTTTGTGGCTGATGCTTTGAAGGAACCCATGACCTCAGTCTGGCCACACCTGGCCCAATGCAGTGATGCCAGCAGTAGGCCAACTGGTGCAGCTGCTGCCATCACGTGATACCTGCTGCGGCAGGGAGGGAACAGGGAGGAGGCGAACAGACCCTGCTTCCCACCACAGCCCGCTTCCCTCAGCATGGCAGGAGAGCAGCATGGTTGGGTAGAGAGGGGCCCCGATGCAGAGCTGGGGCTGTGCTTCTTTGGGGGCCTAGGGCGGGTAGTGAGAGTGGCACCTGCTTTGAGGACCTGGCCAGTGGCACAGCCATTGCACCCACCCCACTGAAGGTGTCAGGTTCCTGGGCCTCGGGAGGAGGATCTGTGTGGGGCTGCCTGGGGCTGTGTCCCTGGGGTTTGCCCCACCCAAACTATGGCTGCAGACCCAGGCCTCCTGCTCCATGGAGCAGGCAGGCCACAGCTGCAGCTGCCCAAACCACAGCCTTAGGCATCCCTGCACTCTTGGGGGCCCAGGAAGGCCCCTCTGCCCTTGCAGGCTCGGAAGTGCCAGTGGGATCCCACTGCCTGGCTTATTCCTGTTGGTGGTGCCTGCTCCGATCTTGGAGCAAAGTTGGGGCCAAGCCCAGGCGCCATGAACAGCAGCAGGAGGCAGATTCCTGGGCAGAAGGGAGAAGGTCCCTGGTAAGGCCCCACCTTCAGGCCAGGGAGGGCATGAAGGCTGGGGCCGGGCTGCCAGTCCTGCGGACCAGTGTGGGGACCTGTGGTGCGTTCTCTGGGCCTGCCCATGAACCAATTAGCATGCACTTCCTTCCCTCTGGGGTCCGTAAGAGCCCTGGGCTCAGCCAGAGCAGGGCAGAGGACGAGGAGGACAGAGACAAATGGCAACTGGAAGACCAGCTACAGAGAGAAGCTACTTTCTCTGCTGGGAGCTGGGAAGTCAATGGGGACCTGCTCATGGAGAGAAGCCAGCCAGTCCAGGGTCTCCTCTCTGCTGAGGTGCAAACGGAATGAGCCGACCTGCCTACAGAGAGGAGCTGCCCCTGCCATCTCCTCTGCACTGTCCTAACACTTGGTAAAGCTTCTCTTCGTCATGTTCACCTTCCACTTGTCTGCTACCTCATTCTTCCTGGACACAGAACAAGAACTTGAACAAAGGTGCTGCTGGCCAGAGGGGTTTCTGGCCAGAAAAGCGACACCCTAAAGATACCATAACAGCAGGGTTGGGCATATCCAGACATGGGGACGTGGAGCTTTGCAAGGCCAAGTTCACCAGCTGGAGCCATGGCAGCTTTTCAGGGTGCCTGAAGAGAGGCCCTCCGGCAGTGAGGGCTCTGGCCACGGGGGCTCTACCCAGCCCGTCTCAGTCTCTGGGGTCCAGACTCCCCACAGAGGGACCAGAAGTCCCTGGACGCACCTATGTGGGAACCGCAAGCCCCAGGAATCTTCCTGACGTGCTTTCCCTGCAGCCCCTGGCTCCAGCCCATCCCTGTGCTCAGCGCCCAGCAGCCTGGGTGCAAAATACCCAGCCATCAAGGGCAGGGGAGGCTGGGCACCGCGGGGGACCCCACCTGCATCCAGTTAGGAAGAGACTTGAAAGGAGCAGCCCCTGGGAGACTTCCAGGAGTCCAGATGCTTGTTGCCAACCTCGCGGGGAGCCAAGGCTGCAGGGCAGAGGGGCAGAGAGAACCCCAGCTGCGTCTACCAAGAACCTGCCATTGGGGAGGCTGCCGGCCGCTCTGCACCCCCGCCGCCGCCCTGGTGCCTCCAGGACAGCGGGCTTCATATGGGGCCCCCGCCACACTACACTCCTCCCACATGGTTCAGTTATCTGAGTCCCACAACCTCTGGGCCCATGTAGGACATATCCAGACTCCGTGGACTCGGCACACCGGGCCTGCAGCTGCCCCTACAGCCCTCTCCCAGAGTGACACTGCAGAGTCCTGCATGGCCTGCCCTGAGACCACGTAGACCCTAGAACCCAGCTGAGCCGTGGGGCACCAGAGGCTGAAGGGTGAGCAGCAGGCTGAACCCTAGGAGGGAAAATCCATTGGCTCCTCTGTGGCTGGCCTCATAGCTCTCCGGCCATTTCTTCCCTTGGGTTCCTTCTAACTGGTGCAGTTCCTTGAGAAACAGGCCCTGTCTGGGCAGAGGGGAAGGTCAGGGACATCTGCGCCAGGGCAGGGAGGCAGTGGCGTGTGGAGGTGCTGCTCTCACCACTGCGCTCTTTGAGTTCTTTCAATGGGAGATTTCCACATCCACAGGAAGTGCCAGGGTCTTAAACCAGGACCTCCAAATCCCACCAGGGTTCAGGTCTTGCTGTGGCCTGACTCGCTTCCACACATGTAGGCAAGGTCTTGGTGCTCCCACTCGAGGGAGTCACGTGCTCCAGATAGGCCTAGTGCATGCGGGGGCTACTCGTGGCAGCAGCCCAGGCCCCGACAGTGCCCAGCCCATGTGCAAGGGCCTTGGCAGCTCACTGCTGGTGTTAGGGATGTGGCTCGGTAGCCTCCACCCTGATGCAGAAACAACAAAAAATTAAGGAACACGGGAAAATGGGAAACACAAAATCATACAAAATTCAGGATATACTCTTAGGCTCACGGAGACAAAGGCAGCAAGGTCACCTTGGGGAGGTTTAGAACAGCGCCTGGGCCAACCGAGGCAGGGCCCCTGTGCTGCCCATAAGGCCGGCAGCAGTGCCCGCCCAAGCCCCCACAACGCAAGGAAGGAAAGATGCCCCAGCCTGGTCATGCCTCTAAGCCTGGGATGAGGAAAGGCGACCAGGAAGCCAGTGAGATGCTGCGGGCCGGGAGTGGGGGTGCTCTTCTTCCTGGCTTTCCCGTGCCTTCCATGGCTGACACAACCAGCACAGGCTGCACGTGATTCTCGGGAAAATTCATGGTTTTTTTTTGTAAAAGAGCCATAATTAAGACTGTTTTCTTGACAAGTCATTTCCCTCATCTTCCCCGCGTCTCACTGAATTGGCATCTGACCTACTTGTGGCCAGGCCCAAGATGGCATTGAGTGGGCCCAGCAGGCTGGGCTGAGCCACCCATCTCCAGGGGTCCCAGCTTTCAGCCGGAGCCACGGGCCGTAGGCCAGGCAGGGCAGTTTCCAAACCACAGAGGAGAGGGTGACCCTGGACACGGGAGCACATGGGAGGCAGCGCCGAGCCAGGGCACACACAGCCTCCTAGGAGATGGAGAAAAGACCCCGCGGACAGAACTAACTGCTTGCCCACTCCCCAAGTCCACAGGGCAGCTGCAGATGGACATCTGGTCAGGAAAGCAGCGCTCAGAGTAGTTGGGTAACAAGCCTGGCCACTCTGTTCATCTCACCAGACTCCGGCTGCAGCACTCCACCATCCATGCTGTGGCCCAGCAAAGCAGCAGGGGCAACGTGAGGGTCCCCCAGCCTCTCAGGCACACGTCCCTAATGCAACCAG
>NW_012116300.1:1250622-1252222 GCF_000951035.1 Colobus angolensis palliatus | reverse complement strand
GCACACACCCACTCACGGCCTCACACTGAGGCCGCCGCAGCTCTCACCGGTGCTGGCTACACAGAACATCATCTGCCATCCCCACTCGACGTGATCCCCACTCCTCTTGCCAAGCGGCTTCAAAGACGGTACTCCAGCCCACACCGCATCACTGAGCCCTGTCTGAACAATTCCTTTCATAACTTTCCACCCCCGAGGTCTTGCCAACACCAAGTACACTGTTAGAGGCACCCTGACTGCCCCACCCCCAAAGACCCATCTGATGCCACCACATCTGCAACCCTCAAGCCGGGACACTGGCCCTGTTCAAAGGGCAAACGTTCACGTGCCGTTTTCTCCAGGGCCGCCTCAGCTGCAGGAACCGAAGCCTCCCCAAATCCTCCTGAGTGGTTTCCAACCATAAAGCAGGAGTGTTTCCTGTTTCCTTTTAACTCCTGAAGTATCTCCACACTAAGGCAGGGGCTGGTTTAGCTGGAAACAACAAACTCGACTTTGTTTTCAATAACGCCTACGGGCCAGGGATTGTGCAGTACAAGAGACCTAACCCAAATGAATCGAGTCTTTGGGAAGCCACATTCCACCTGGCCTGCCCTTAAAGACACCACGGAAGAGAAACATGACAGAGCAGCAGATGAGCAGATGCTGAAATGCACAACGTAGCCACAGTCTGCTGGGGAAAGTCCCAGGAGGAAGTGAGAATTCACACCGGGCTGTCTAGAAAGAGAACTTCGTGGCAGCCGTGGGCCCTTGGGACAGCAGAGTAAGGGCTTGGGAGCATGGAGTATGGCGGGTGGTGGGTCCCAAGCTGGGCTCTGAGGACTTGGTTGGGGGCAGTCACAGCCCAGAAGCTTAGATGTGGGGCCAGAGGGCAAGCAGGTCAGCCCCTTGATGTGTGTGGCTTTCACCACCCTCCCCAACAACCCGTCTGTCAAGAGCTCCCCTCCCTACCAGATAGGATGCTTTAGCAGGGTGCTCTCCCAACCTCTCAGGCACCCAGAGCTTCTATGGTTTCTTGGAAATCCTCCCCCTTAAATCTCGCCATCCAACTCCTCTCCAGACCCCCACATTCTGCAAGCCCGGGTGCTCACTCCACACTAGTCCAATAATCCAGGCAGGGACTCTTCCACCAGATCCATGCTTAAGTCCAACTCTAGGAATATTCTTTCATGAATCTCAACTCTGAGGTCAGAGCTTGGAGATCTTTACAGGTGAAGCAACATCCTGTTTGTCTTCCATCGTGTAATTAATGGCCTCCCACTCCTGACACCCTTCCCCTCCTCCTCAGATTCCTCACTCAGGATTTAATTAGGAGCAATCTCCTGGGACATTCTTTCATCAGAGCCATAGGAGACAAAAACGAAGATGAAGCATTTTACACATTTCCTCATTTGATGAAAAACACTTTAGTATTGGGACTAATATGAATTAGCACTACACTGCTGGCAAATTATCTGTCACTAAAACTAACCTTCTTCACTATAATTATTGTTTATTTAATTATTATTATTTTTTGAGACAGTCTCACTCTGTCACCCATAGTGGAGTGCAGTGGCGCAACCTCAGCTCAATGCAACCTCCACCTCTCAGTTCAAGCGATAGT
>NW_012116300.1:1247095-1249662 GCF_000951035.1 Colobus angolensis palliatus | reverse complement strand
AGTTGTGGGGAGAGACAGGAGTGTTGGCATCTCAAACCCTCATTTCTACCCGCAAGGCGGCCTTAGCAGTAACTCCAGATTCTCATTTCCTGATCATAGTCATGCCATGCTGAGAATGGTCTCAGTCAGGCTTCTCAAACTTGAAGAGGGATCCGAGCCTTTCTGCGAAGCCTCATGCATGGCAAATGTTGGCTGTCACGGCACAAAGCCAAGTGCAATCATGTAAGCTCAACTGACAGACCCAGCAAAGTTAGTGTAAGGCTTGTCAACTGCCTTGAATAAACAGGTAACAACTTCTTCAAACAGGCTTTTTTTCTAAGTTTCAGTCCTGCACAACTCCCAAGACACTCTTCCTCGGCTTCACAACTCTTAATAAAGGTAATAAAAGGTTTCTATTACCATCTGCCCAACAGCATGACCATTTCGCTTGATGAAAGACAAGCTGCAAACTAACCTGGAAATTCCTGTCTTTTTGCGAAGACAGTGAGCAAACTAAGCTAATCAGAAAGCAGACTGAAAGATTCCCTACCTGGCTCTTCCTGGACAACCCTAAAGCAACCCTTAACATGAGCAAAATTCCCTTCGAAAAATCATACTATACACTACGGACGCATCTTCTAAGAGGTGCTGAGTGGGTGATAGGTGCTGTGGATGGAGAGGATGGAGCGCCAACTCTCTAAATGCAAGTCACCAGGAAAAAAAGGGCCGCCCGTGTCAACCCCCGCGCCAGCGTTAATTCAAACGTCCAGAATGTGAAAGGACAGACCAGCGCAAGGGTTCTGTTTCCAGAGCCAGCAAGTACCCTGGGACAGAGAAGAGAAGGCGTTCACACACCCTGGGCAAAAGAACCTACTGAGAAAAAGAAAGTAGAATCACAGCAAAGTCCAGGGTCTGGGAAGCCTCCTCCATCGAAAAGCAAAGAGGGCGGCGAGGAAGCGACACCCCAGGGTGAAGTGACTCAGAATCCTCCAAGGCAGTGGACTCCAGGGCGCCATCCTCGTCCTCCCCTCCCAGGGTAGGGGGTCGGGGAAAGCTGGGGACCAGCTGGTGACAAGGGATCGCGGGGCTGGAAGCCCGAGGAGAGTCGCCCGCTCCCGCTGAGGTCTCCTCCGCACGAAGCAGGACGTGTGCGGTAGCCGCAGGCCGGGACGGCCAGGACCTTCCGGGCTGGCCCGCACGGCCCTCACCTTGTCCGAGTCCAGGTCGGGGTCGGCCTGGCACAATCGGTACAGGAAGGATTTCGGGTCCCGGCACAGCGTCTGCCGAGTGGTGAGGAAGTAGGTGCCGCCGACGTTGAGGCGGACCCACTTGGACACGCTGCCGGGGCGCTGGGCCAGGGCGCCGAGCCCCGCGCTGCAGCGACGGCACAGGCCGCCACCCAGCCCCGCCCCGAGGCCGCCCCGGGCCGGCGGCAGGAGCTCGCAGTGATTCTCCGCCATGATCCCAGCAAGCCCCGCCACAGCTCGGTTCCACCGGAAGCGTCCGGCTTTTAATAGCGTCCTCCGAGTTCTGTCCCGCCCACAGGTCCGCCCTGGTAGAGCGCCCGCCCAGGCGACACGCGACAAGCGGAAGTTCCGGTCCGGAAAAGCAGGAGGTTAGGCCCGCTTCCGGCGGGAGCGGAACCGGCGTGATCTGGGCGCTAATGCTGATGGACTGCGGTGGAGACCTGCCTCGCTTTCCCACAAGCGGGGTGCGAGCGCCTGACCCAGACCCTAGCCTTTACCTACACCCTGACCCCAGCTCATGCACCGGTCAAAGGAAGAGCCACACCAGCAGACGTCTACACTCTACATACTTTTTATTACAAGACGGCCGAATATACGAGGAAAATTGATCATCTGGTAACTACACATGAAGCACAAATATTTGGGGGGGGAAAAAGAATAAACAGATTCATTAAATGATATGATTAAATCATTGACCCAATAGAGAATTTATATAATAAGGGCGGGGCCTGGTAGCTCAAGCCTGTAATCCCAGCACTTTGGGAGGTCGAGGCGAGCGGATCACGAGGTCAGGAGATCGAAACCATCCTGCCCAACAGGGTGAAACCCCGTCTCTACTGAAAAAACAAAAATTAGCCGGGCTTGGTGGCCGGCGCCTGTAATCCTAGCTCCTCGGGATGCTGTGGCAGGAGAATGGCGTGAACCCGGGAGGCGGAGGTTGGAATGAGTTGAGATCTCGCCACTGCACTCCAGCCTGGTGGCAGAGCGAGACTCCATTTCAAAAAAAAAAGAAAGAAAATTGATGTAATAAGGTCAGAAAAAAGTTTTAAAATATATAGTAATTGTTCACATTCAAGGCTGTACATCAATACATACAACAACGTGGCCCCGAACATGAATTCAATCCAAATAATTCGTATATTAGAATTTAGGCTGGGCGTGGCTGGCGCAGTGGCTGACGGCTGTAATCCCAGCACTTTGGGAGGCCGAGGTGGGTGGATCAGAAGGTCAGGAGTTTGAGACCAGCCTGGCTCGGTGAAATCCCCTCTCTACTAAAAACATAAAAAATTAGCTGGGCATGGTGGCACCTGCCTGTAGTCCCAGTTACTTGGGAGGCTGAGG
>NW_012116300.1:1239703-1244170 GCF_000951035.1 Colobus angolensis palliatus | reverse complement strand
ACAGCTGATCTTGTCAGAGACAAATGTCAGTTTTGAGTCACCCAGAGCCCTGTGCTGGTGCCTGGGGGTCTGTGCCATGGGACAGTCTCCACAATTCCTCTGAGGAAGGGCCACAAATCCCAGTGTGTCCCAAGAGGGCTGGAGTAGGCGGAGTCCCCAGCGGCTGTGGCATGACCAGCCACCTCTCTCAAAACGAATTGTTAACAAGCCTTCCGTAAGTTAAGGTTCCACGTGGTAGCCGTGGTGCAGAGCCATTTCACTAGCGTGGAGAGGCTTGTGCTCCACACCAGGACTGCCCACCGCCCTGGCTGGGGCCAAAGAGGGGAGAAAAGAGTCCCTCAGAAGCCAGCCCCCAGCTGTGTCCCAGAGAAAGGCAAGGCACCTGGGGCACCTAGGCCGGCAGCGACCACAGCCTCCCTCCCCTTTGTGCCGAGAAGCCACACAGAGTGTGGTCCTGACATTCCACCTGTCCTTGCCCACATGTGGGGAGGCACGTGGCCCCAGGTCTATTAAACAGCGGGTGAAATCTTCCTCACCTTGGATAAACCCACAAGTGTAATTCCATGTAAGCATGTCTGCGTGCACACACGGTACCCCACGTTCCACCGTCGAGGGTAAGGCACCTGCATGCCAGGTGATGGCTCTAAGGATGTGCTAGATAAAACTGGAGTTGACATGAGCAAGCACAGGGTAAAGAAAGGAAACACACGAGCCTTTAAAAAGGTAAGAGAAAGGGGCTGGGTGAGGAGAAAGGTGACCCACAGAAGGGCGTGGCTGTCATTCGCTCAGGCAATGGCATCGTCAGCTGTCAGCTGCCAGCTCTGGCTCTGAGTCCCTAGTTCTGTGGCTTTGGAGGTTAAGATGGAGCTTGTCAGTGACGCCCAGGAGGTGGTGGTTCTATCCAGAGGAAGAACACACGGAAGAGTCTAGGAACCACTGGGCAGCCCTTGGGGAGGTGGGTCGGGCCCAGCGGGGAATTCCTTCTGTTTTGCTCCCCATGGTGTCCCCAGGGCTGGTCCCCAGCAGCTGCTTGCTGAGTGGGTGTTGGTTTGATTCCTCGGTGAATACCCCGGGCCTGATTTCTTCCTGGCACTGTGCAGGCCACAGTGCCTGTATGCATGTGCACAGGTGTGTGTGGGTGTGATGTACTCATGTGCATGTCCAGCCTAACCCCCTTACCACCACGTGCTGCTCTGGACTCTGGCATGGGGGTGGAGACTGAAGAATGGGGCGGAGGAAGAGGAGCCAAGGGTCAAGGGGAGACACCAGGGCACAGGGAGACAAAGGGTGCCAGGAGCAGGAAAGCACAGGTGTGGGCACCCACCCGAGGGAGCAACTATCACCACTCCTGCTGAAGTGGTTTAGAGAAGTTGGGTGGCACCGAGACATGGGCAGCCAGAAGTGCAGGCTTGGGAGGCTGAGGTGCCCCTGCCCAGCCAGCCCCTCCATGCCCTGCTCTCCCCTAGGCATGGCTCCTGCGTGGCCCTGAGGGTCTTTCCACCTATGTCCGTCGCTGTCCCCAGTGTCCACCCTGGGGCGGCCTTCAAGGTGAGGGAACAGGGGGACAGGTGGCAGCAGGGGGCCTCCTGTGTGAGGCCCATGACAGGGGTCCCATGCTCTGGTGCTGCCCTCGCCTCAGACACCAACTGCAGCTCCCTTCTGCTGATTCAGAGATGACCAGAGGCCTCCACATCTCCCGCCTGGGCCTTGTTCTGCAACTCACAGCTCCTCACCCGCTGGGGTCGCCCAAGGATCCCCACGTGGGCAGCTGGCACACAGGCTGGGTTTTTATTGGAGGAAACATAAATAAAATAACGGTATTTGAGAGGGGAGGAAGGAGCACTATTTACAAATGAGTCTGGTGGGGCTCAGAGGTGCAACAGCAGCGCTGGGAGAACCAGCAGGATGGTGTGGGCAGCCAGGCTGGGTGCAGAGCTCTGCTCAAGGGGCTGCTGGCCCCGAGGGTCTTGCTTCTGGCCACCCGACCTGGCTGGCTGGAACTGCAGTGTGGGGATGATCTGATGGATCCAGTTGTGGTGGGCAGTGACACGGATGTAGACACCTGGGCGGTTCTGCCGGGCGCAGCCCTCACCCCAGCTGATCACCCCGGCCTGCAGCCATGACTGACCCACGAGGCACAGCAGGGGGCCGCCCGAGTCGCCCTGTGGGGGATGCAGAGGCACTGTCAGCCCACCTTGAGTTCCCAGAGACTCATTTACAGCCACACAGGAGGCATGTAACTCCACATTGGACTCCTTCTCTCCATCCCAGAGCCTCCCGGCCCGGCTCCCCCTCCCCTGCCGGCCGATTGACTAGAGTGCCTATTTCTTTATTGTCCCCAGATCAACAAGGGTGTGTGTGTGTTGAAAATGCAGTTTCCTGAGCCCCACCCCAGAACCACTGACTGACCCACCTGGGGTGGGGTCCAGGAATCTGCTTTTTCTTTTCTTTTTTGAGACAGAGTCTCGCTGTCACCCAGGCTGGAGTGTAGTGGCGCGATCTCTGCTCGCTTCAAGCTCTGCCTCCCAGGTTCATGCCATTCTCCTGCCTCAGCCTCCCAAGTAGCTGGGAGTACAGGCACCTGCCACCACGCCTGGCTAATTTTTTGTATTTTTAGTAGAGACGGGGTTTCACTGTGTTAGCCAGGATGGTCTTGATCTCCTGACCTCGTGATCCGCCCGCCTCAGCCTCCCAAAGTGCTGGGATTACAGGCATGAGCCACCGCGCCCGGCCCCAGAATCTGCTTTTACGAAGCAAGCTGCCCAGCTGGTTGAATGCACAGCCCATGGAGCAGGGCATGATCCCACCCTGCCCTGGGCCCGGAGGCGGGGACTGAGTCCCCGTGGACACCACATTGCTCCCACCTTGCAGGCGTCCTTCTTGCCCTCCTCAAAGCCGGCGCACAGCATGTCATTCTTGATGATTTTGGGTTGGTAGCCAAATTCGGCGTCTTTGCTGTAGAGCAGGTTGCACTTGGGCGTGTCAATGATGGGCACAGCGAGTTTCTGCAGGATCCGCGGGTTGGGCAGGCGGTCTGGGGAGGGTCAGAACGGCCCAGGGCTCAACAGACTTCCTCATCAAGAACCCACGGCCCCCGGGAACCACCACTCCATCCTGCCTGCCCTTTCCTCACGTTTAGACTATCTCTGGCCTGGGGCACTGTGGGGCAGACACCCTCCCTCCTTCCAGGCAGCAGGCTGGGCCCTTTCTGTCCCCGTCTCCCTTCACCCCCTCTTCCTTCTGGGTCTGCTGCTGCTCCCCTCAGCCCCACCTATGTGAACAGAGACCTTGTGTGTGTATTAATATAGCAACAGGAAGACTGTGGGTTCAGAATGGCCCCCAAGCCGCCCTGGGCCTTCTTGAGGCACATCCCTCATTACTTCCCAGCCCTGTCTCCTTACCTTGCTCACTGGAGCTGCCCCAGCCAGTGACCCAGCAGTTCATGCCCGTCTCAAAGATCACCGAGGGGTCGGGCAGGCACACGGGGAGGATGTAATTGGTGAAGGGCACTGGTGCCTCCAGCTCCACCAGGGCCACGTCGGCACTGGAGGCCATGCCCTGGTACAGGGGGTTGCTCTCCACCCGCCTCACCCGTGCATACACAGCGTGCGGCCCTGGCTGCACTAGCTGCCTTGCCCCCAGCAGGACCTGGTACAGGGACGTCTCAGAGGTGCTGGCGGGAGAAGCAGAGAGGCTATGTGAGGCTGCCCCTCATGTGGGGACAGGCCCGGGAGGGGCTGGGGCTCCTTCTCTGGCCACCACCGTGCCCCACACCTCTCTCTGCATGCTGTCTTTGAGAGCCATCTCTAGGACAGCCAGGTGCAGCGGTGATGCATGTTTACGTTGAAGCCAGACCGCCCTACTCAGATTTCCACCTCCACCCCTGGCCGCTGTGTGACCTGAGGGAAGTCACCTAACAAGTTCTCTGTGACGCAGCTTTCACACCTGTGCTGTGGGGACAGTCACAGTGCCTACCTGAAAGGCTGGCTGGGAGAGAACCACCCTCCAGGTGCAGCAGGGCCAGCACCACCTGTAGGCCTCTGGCAGGTAACCTGCCCTCTCTCAGCCCGAGTTTCCGATTTATTTTTCCCCCTAGAGACAGAGCTCTCATTCTGTCACCCAGGCTGCAGAGCAGTGACGCAATTGTAGCTCACTGCAGCCTCCAACCCCTGGGCTCAAGCCATCCTCCCACCTCAACTTCCTGAGTACTTGGGACCACAGGCACCACTGCACCTGGGTATTTTTTTTTTCTTTTTAAATTTTTAGTATAGACAGGCTCTTGCTATGTTGCCCAAGCTGGTCTTGAACTCCTGGGTTCAACTAATCTGCCCGCCTTGACCTCCCAAAGTGCTGGGACTATGGGCATGAGCCACCGTGCCTGGCCGTGAGTATCTGAATTTAAGATGTTGTTTTTTTTTGTCATGATACTCTTTTCCCAGATCAGTCCTCTGTGTTCAGAGGTTTCTT
>NW_012116300.1:1238516-1238964 GCF_000951035.1 Colobus angolensis palliatus | reverse complement strand
AAAAAAAAAAAAAAGATCAAGAAGAAAAAAGAAAAAAAAGATGTGGGGTTTACAATAATTAAAGCTGTGGTGGTGAGGTGTGAGGTGAGGAACTTGGGACACACGGAAGATGTGGGGCCAGGTGGTTCATATACGGCAGAGGGCGGGGTGGCCTGGCCTCTGCTCAGGGCTTTCTGGGGTGGCTCAGGTGGGTGAGGGGAGGAAGGGCCATTCTGTCTGGTCCTTGGGCTTTGTGAGCAGAGTTCCTCTCGGGAAGAGTGTCGTGGAGCTGAGGTGTGTGCAGGATGGGGAAAGGACAGGACAGGCCGGTGTGCAGAACCTGCAGGCGGCTTCCGCAGGGACCCACAGGGAGTGGGTGGAGGGGATGGAGGGGATGGAGGGGGTTGGAGGCCGTGCGAGGCGCCTCCCGCGGGCGGGAGCAGCGGTTGCAGGTGGAAGTTAGCCCTGG
>NW_012116300.1:1235885-1238231 GCF_000951035.1 Colobus angolensis palliatus | reverse complement strand
CGGGCGGACTCACTTGGGGAAGCAGTGCGCGGCCGTCAGGACCCACCGCTCCGCGATGAGGCTGCCCCCGCAGAAGTGGCTTCCGTTGCGCTGGATGCTGACTTGCCAGGGCCACTCGCCCTCCTGTGCGTCCTGCCCGCCCACCATTCGGTTCAGCATCCTGGTGTGCCCACAGGCTGGGGGAGCATGGGGAGTGGGTGGGGGCGCTCACTGGGGCTGGTTCCATGGCCGAGGCCCAGCCCTCAGCCTCACACTCCAGTCCTCGGCCCTCCTGCCCCTGACCTGCCCGAAGACCTTGGGGAAGTCGGAGGCCTGAGCTTCCGGACAGCCTGGGATACAGGCAGACCCTCCCCAGTTGCCCCCCGAGTCTGGCTCTCCTTTCGGGGAAGGGCAACCTAACAGCTGCCTCTTGGGAGCCACGGAGACACTGAGACAACCCAGGAAAGGGTCTTGCCCCAGGGTGCCTGGAAAGATGGAACGGGTGCCATGCCCTCTGCAAGGGAGCCACCCAGAGGAGCCAGTCACTTTTCAGGGTGATCTTCACACCCCGCCGCCCCTGCCCTGCGCCACGCCTCAGTGCTCTGTGCTGGCCATCCCACTCCCATGTGGGCCTTCCTCCTCCTCTCCTTTCTGGGCTCCAGTTCCACGCAGCCCCCGCTTTCCCCTCCTCTGGAATTCTCCAGTGCCCTGTGCATTCCGAATTCCCTCTGGCCGAATTCCCTCTGGGTGTGAGTGTCCCTGGCTCAGTCCAGCCGGCTCCTGTCCCTCCCACCCCAGGGTCTTGGATGCTTACCTGTTGCTGCCTTGGCCACCGGAGACCCTGGAAGTGAGGAGAGGGTGATCAGCCATGCCAGCTGCAGTCTGGCCTACCCTCCCCAACCACGCGGCCCCTCTCCACTGACCCTCCCCAGCTCCGGAGGACTCCAGAAGGACAATCCACAGAGGGACCTCACAGGGGAGCCCAAGGGCCTGCAGTTTCCCCCCAGGGCTGGCTCTGCCATATGCTCAGGCCCAGGCCCATGGGCCAGAGCTTATCTGCAAGGGTGGATGCTCCTTGCCACATGGGGAGCCGGTGAGGAGGTGCCAGTGAAGGGATCCGCAGGCTAGATGTCCCCTTCTCATCCTGGCAAGGGTTCTGTCTCTCCACACTCCCCATCCATCCTTGTCTGGAAGTTTCTGGGGAGGGTCCAGCCTCCAGCCCTGACACTGTGGGGATGGCCTTTTCTCCCGGAACAGCTTGGAGCAGAAGAGGCCCAGGAACTGTCTCTGCATTTGAGCTGCCCAGGCTCTCACAGTCTGCTCCGGAATGGGCAGGTCTCCTTCCTCAAGTCTCACTTTGGTCCTGAGGCTGAGGCCTGAGCCCCACAGGCTTCTCCCTGGCCTCAGGGGGGTAGAGAAGGTACAGTGGTCTGCATTGGCCACCAGAGATCAGCCTTTTCAAGATTCCAGAGTCCCAGGAGCTGACCCCTCTCCCAGGCATGCAGCAGGCTCTGCAGGCGAGACCCAGGACCCCCTGTTGGACTGTGTAAGGGGGGCTTTGGGGCGGATAAGGTAAGGGGCCAGGAAGAGAAGTAAGGTATGGGGTCGTTCAGGGGAACCAAGGATGGGGACATATTTTCTGGGATCCATTGCCTCCCATACCCAGGACACAAAGGACCTCTTGCTGGGCCTTTAACCAAACACTGGAGCCTCTACCCCAGCTTGGAGATTTCAGTCAGGACCACAGTGTACAGCCCCAGGGGTAGCAAAGCCTGGAACTGCCTGGCCTTGAGTCCTCTCACCACCCCTGCACTCCGCGCATCTGATTCTGTGGGGGCAGATTTGCCTGTAGCTGGGCCGGGGGGGGGTTAGAACAGCCACCTCCCCACATCTCAGCCCTCAGCTTCCCCTTAACCCCCAGTGCCTTCCGGGACCCATGCCAGCTGCTGTGGACCATGTCTTCGCTCTGCCTGGAAAAGATAACCAGTCCCCTGGAGTCAAGGGGCTGTGGGGACAGGAAGTGGCCATGGAGTGCTCAAGCACCCCGAGGGTTTTTACGGCATCCTCTTCCTTCCTGTCTGCCTCACAGTCTGGGGGGTACCCTCCCCAACAGCATTGGTGGGCAGAGACACCCCTGGGGGGTGCTGGACGATAAGGCAGCAGGCGGCGAGGGGACAGCTGTGGATGGGCAGGAGGAGGAGGTGAAGGAGGTGCAGGGCAGGCAAACGGGTGCCCTGCAGACGTGGGGTCAGGAGCAATGGGAAATGGAGAGTCTGCCCTGGATGCTCTGCTCATTAATTTGTGCTAATTAGGTGCCCTTTTAAAATGCAAACACCCCCAGGAGGGATATTCCCTGCCCACCCCCCC
>NW_012116300.1:1232748-1235630 GCF_000951035.1 Colobus angolensis palliatus | reverse complement strand
GCAATGCCTCCTCCCTGTACAGATCCTTCCTTCCTGAAGTAACCCTATACTTCTCATTTAGGCAGAGTCTTCTGGCCTCTGAGTGCTTGCTCCCCTCACCCCACAATCTGGATGCCCGTCCCCCTGGTCTCTGTAAGTCCTAGTCTTTTTTTTTTTTTGAGACAAAGTCTCACTATGTCACCCAGGCTGGAGTGCAGTGGCGCAATCTCAGCTCACTGAAAGCTCCGCCTCCCGGGTTCACGCCATTCTCCTGCCTCAGTCTCCAAAGTAGCTGGGACTACAGGTGCCCACCACTGCACCCGGCTAATTTTTTGTATTTTTTAGTAGAGACGGGGTTTCACCATGGTCTCAATCTCCTGACCTCGGCCTCCCAAAGTGCTGGGATTACAGACGTGAGGCACGGCGCCCAGCCAAGTCCTAGTCTTGTTCTAGAGATCAAGGCCCAACTGAATGCTGCCTCCTCCAGGAAGCCTTCCTTGCTGCTTGCATTGTCTATCTTGGAAGCCCCATTCTCTCGAGCTCTCTGTCCTTCTGATGGGAGCTCTGCCTACATCACCCTGGAGCCAGAATCAAGTCTTATCTTAGCCCAGGAGCTCCAAGAAGGCAAGGGCTGCATCTGGGGGGCCTGAGCTCAGGGAATGTGTGGAGAGACACAAGTGTGGCTGTGGGGGCTGATCAGAAATGGGTGATGTGGAGAGCTGAGCCCTCCAGGGTGGGCGCCCTGTGGGGGCTGGAAGCAACAGACAGGGGTGCCAGGGATGTCGGGAGCATTGTTTGGGGCCTGGGCCTGTGATTCGCTGGTAGCTGGTGGGGATGGTGAAGCCTAGGACTCTAGTGGGTGCCAGCCAGAGACCTGGTGGGGGTGCTACCTTGGGGCTGGGGGTGAGGACGCATCCAGGAGTCCAGCCTCTGGTCACAGCTGTTGGTGAACCAACTGCAAAACTCCTTGCCCAAGAGTTTTGGCAATGACCTTGGTTCCTCACCCCGCTCAGGGGCAGTCACTGCCTTCCACCTCCTGTGCAGATGGCTCGCTCAGAAGGCACCATCATCCTTGTGCTGGGAGGCTGAGGGGGATGGGGTGGGGGAGGCCGGGCCACTGAGGGGCCACTCTGGTGCCCTCCTGCCCAGGAGAACTAGGAAGCCAGGAGTCCTTGCTAAGCTGCAGCCTGGGATGACCTGACCCAGCCCTGGGAGGTGACTTGAGGACAGGGAAGTGTGGTGGCTGCTGGGCTGGCCAGGCTAGCCCAGGAATGTGAGAGGGTTTCCCTGACAGAGTGTCCTGACCTGCAGGGAGGGCCTGGCAGGTGGGGCCCCCTGGTTGGCACCTGCTATCCCTGACCCAGGACTGGGAGAGGGCACAGTGGTGCATTGCCAGTTCCTCTGTCAGCAGGGGACAGGGCCCTCTGCCACCTGCACCCCCTGCCCCCAGCTCTCTATTGAGCCCGCAGCCAGCCTGCTGGGGCTTCCAGGCACAGGCAGCAGCCCTGGCTCGGCCACCCTTCCACCCCAGGGATGATGGTCCAGGCACTTGGAGCCTGAGTTCACATCCTGCACATATGAGGCTTCTGTCCTCACCTAGAGAATGAGGGGAGACACTGGAGAGAATGAGGTGGCAGGAAGCAGGGAGCCTGGCCAGAGCTGGCACACCAGAGCCCACGGAGAGGCATGGGAGGAGGCCTTGCCCAGTTATGGCGGTGGGGTCCTCTGCGGCCTGTGCGCACACCTCCCACCCTGCCCTCCCCACTTTGGGCTCCCCAGTTGACATATCTAGAGCCTTCCCACCTGCTCAGGGGCAGGAGGGATGGCCTGTCCCACAGCCCTGGCCTGTCCCAGGGAGTAGGGGGCTGAGCTGAAGCCTCAGGCAGTGCAGCGGGGCCTGTTGGGCGACTGCAGCTCCCGGACCCTGCACCTTTGTCACTCACCAAAACACAGCAGCAGCAGGAGCGGCATCGCAGCAGGACGCCTCATGTCCTCAGGCCTGGCTGGGGCACAGGGCTGGGGTCGGCGGTGGCAGAAGTGTTGGAGCACGAGCGAGCGGCAGGCTGCATGAAGTGGAGTTTTATGCTGGAGATGAGCATAGGCCCGGCTATGCCGCCCAACCCGTTGGCCCGGCCCGTCCAGCTCCTCTCCTCAGAAAGGAAGCGCCCAGAGCCGACTCCTCTGTGACCTGGTCCTGAACCCCGAGACCCCCGGGCAGACCCCTCACCCCAGCGCAGCGTGGGATGCTGTTGGCCTTGGTTCCTGGACCCTGAACTGACCCAGACGCCCCAGCAGACCCCAAGCTGACCGCGGAGCACGTGAAGTCCGTCCAGCTTCATTCGTTATTATTCTTATTATTATTTTTTAATTTTTTGAGGCGGAGTCTCGCTCTGTCGCCCAGGCTGGAGCGCAATCTCGGTTCACTGTAAGCTCCGCCTCCCTGGTTCAAGCCATTCTCCTGCCTCAGCTTCCAGAGTAGCTGGGACTAAAGGCGCCCGCCAACAGGCCCGGCTAATTTTTTGTATTTTAGTAGAGACGGGGTTTCACCATGTTGGCCAGGCTGGTCTGGATCTCCTGACATCGTGATCGGTCCTCAGCCTCCCAAAGTACTGGGATTACAGGGATGAGCCACCGCGCCCGACCTCATTCAGTATTTTATTGAGCGCCGACGGAACACAGTGGGGCTGGGCAGCGCTGGTGGGAAAGTCAGGGCCAGGGGTGTTTGTGGGGCCAAGGGCAGGGGAGACGATGGGACATGGGGCGGGGTCCGGGGTTGGCCGCAGCGACCCTCCTCCCGGGACACCAGGCCCCAGAAGCCCCGAGCCGCGCGCCATCCCGGCCCAGGAGGCCGACTCCGGCCCCGGCTGCCGTCCCTCGGGTGGGATGGGTGCTTCCCGGCACCA
>NW_012116300.1:1230061-1231658 GCF_000951035.1 Colobus angolensis palliatus | reverse complement strand
ATTATTATTATTATAAACCACAGAAAGTGTTTCAAAGTGTCTGGGTGACCACATTTCTCCAGCACCCGATGGTCGGGTCACTGGTGGGCTCTCAGAGGCAGTCTTAGAGCCTCTCAGGTAACTACTTCCTCTTGGCACCTTTCTCTGTGTTCCTTGGTGTCTGCTCCCTAACCCTCCTTTTAAGCCCATTCCTCTAAGGGTGGCTCCACCTTAAATTTTAACAAGTGACAAAAGTCAAGAGGACGACAGGGAAAGCTGGGCTCCTGAGGAGCAAGGCACAGCCACGCCAGCGATTAGAGAATCAGGAACCCAGACTCGCCTCCATGTCCCTGTGCCTGGAGCCCACGACTCAAGGCTGAGAACAGGCCCCTTCCTCACAGCAACCACCAAACAAATGAAGAGGGGGTTAAAATCCAGAAAGATTTTTATGTTTTTGTTTGTGTGTTTGTTTTTGAGACAGAATCTCACTCTGTTACCCAGGCTGGAGTGCAGTGGCACAATCTCGGCTCACTGCAACCTCTGCCTCCCAGGTTCAAGCGTTCCTCCTGTCTCAGCCCCCCTAGTAGCTGGGATTGCAGGCACATGCCACCACGCCCAGCTAAAGCCAGGCTGGTCTCGAACTCCCGACCACAGGTGATCCACCCGCCTCAGCCTCCCAAAGTGCTGGGATTACAGGCGTGAGCCACCATGCCCAGCCCACCTTTTGGCTATTGTGAATAATGATGCTTGAACTTGGGTATACGAGTATCTCTTTTAGACACTGCTTTCAATTCTTTTGTGAATATACCCAGAAGTGGAATTGCTGGATCAAATGGTAATTCTTCATTTAATTTTTTGAGGAATAGGCAAAATGTTTCCCAAATTTTTAAGAGAAAATTAATGACTAAATATTGAAGATAATTCAACTTCCAAAAATACCCTTAATTATTATTATTATTATTTTTGGAGACACAGTCTTGCTCTCTCACTCAGGCTGGAGTGCAGTGGTGTGATCTTGGCTCACTCCATCCTCTGCCTCCCAGGGTCAAACAATTCTCCTGCCTCAGACTCCTGAGTACCTGGCATTACAGGTGCCCACCATCACACCTAGCTAATTTTTGTAATTTTAGTAGAGCCAGGGTTTCACCATATTTCCCAGGCTGGTCTCAAACTCCTAACTTCATGTAATCTGCCTGCATTGACCTCCCAAAGTGCTGAGATTACAGGCATGAGCCACCGCACCTGGCCAGCGGCCCTTAGTTATTAATATTAAAGAAGTCCATTTTGAAGAAAATGCCATTTCGATTGTTATGCAAGCAATCAAGTAAGTCTTACTGATTTCCTACCATTGATATTATAAAGACACTTATTTAATGTAGTGTCTGAAGGAGAAAAAGGGCTCCTACAAATAGAACAAACTGGCTGGGTGTGGTGGCTCACACCTGTAATCCCAGCACTTTGGGAGGCCGAGGTCAGCTGATCACCTGAGGTCTGGAGTTCGAGACCAGCCTGGCCAACATGGGAAAACCCAGTCTCTACTAAAAATACCAAAAAAATTTAGCTGGGTGTAGTGGCGGGTGCCTGTAATCCCAGCTACTCGGGAGGCTGAGGCACGATA
>NW_012116300.1:1198994-1225576 GCF_000951035.1 Colobus angolensis palliatus | reverse complement strand
AAGTGCTGGGATTACAGGCGTGAGCCACCGCGCCCAGCCACAGAAATACTGATAGGAAAAATTTCACCCAAGACATTCAATGAGTCAGCTGACCTCACCACATCTGTAATTGTCATATTCCCCGCAAAAGTGTCAAGGGAAGTCAGGACTTCAACACCCACTTCAGGGACCATTTTTATTTTATTTTATTTTATTTATTTTTTGAGACAGGGTCTCACTCTACTGCTCAGGCTGGAGTGTAGTGGCGTGATCTTGGCTCACTGTAGCCCCAGCCTCTTCAAGCTCAGGTGCTCCTCCCACCCCAGCCTCCCCCGTAGCTGGGACTACAGGCACACACCACCATGCCCAGCTAATTTTTGTATTTTTGTAGAGATGGGGTTTCACTATGTTTCCCAGGCTGGTCTCGAACTCCTGAGCTCAAGTGATACACCCATTTTGGCCTCCCAAAATGCGGGGATTACAGGCATGAGCCACTGTGCCTGGCCAAATTTAAAAAATTTGTTAAAAATAAATTTATTTTCCTTTATTTAATTTATTTATTTATGTTTATTTATTTTTTCAGTGAGAGTCTTGCTCTGTCACCCAGGCTAGAGAGCAGTGGCAAGATCTCGGCTCACTGCAACCTCCGCCTCCCGGTTTCAACCAATTCTCCTGCCTCAGCCTCCCGAGTAGCTGGGATTACAGGCATGCACCACCACGCCTGGCTAATTTTTGTATTTTTAGTGAAGATGGGGTTTCACCATGTTGCCCAGTCTGGTCTCGAGCTCCTGACCTTGTGATCTGCCCACCACGGCCTCCCAAAGTGCTGGGATTACAGGCGTGAGACATCGCACCCGGCCTATTTTGCTTTTTTTTTTTGAGGCGGAGTCTCACTCTGTCGCCCAGGCTGGAGTGCAGTGGCCAGATCTCAGCTCACTGAAAGCTCTGCCTCCCGGGTTTACGCCATTCTCCTGCCTCAGCCTCCCGAGTAGCTGGGACTACAGGCGCCGGCCACCTTGCCCGGCTAGTTTTCTGTATTTTTTAGTAGAGACGGGGTTTCACCGGGTTAGCCAGGATGGTCTCGATCTCCTGACCTCGTGATCCGCCCGTCTCGGCCTCCCAAAGTGCTGGGATTACAGGCTTGAGCCACCGCGCCCGGCCTGGAATATCTTTTCAGAATTCCCTTCCATGTTATGATGACTGGCCTTAACAGAAGTTTGTGCAAAGATTAGAAGGTTTAAGTGATGCAGCAGCCGTGCAGCTCTGGGGTCAGTGTGGGGAGTGGGAATGAGTCCCTATCGTAGGTCACTGTGCTCCACACTTTGGGCAGTAGCTAGGCCCTGGGCTCCCTCAGCTCCCACCACGTCTCCTCCATTGAGTCCTTTCCTCGCTCTGTCATCCAGGCTGGAGTGCAGTGGCACAATCACTGCGACCTGTACCTCCTGGTTTCAAGCGATTCTCCTGCCTCTGTCTCCTGAGTAGCTGGGATTACAGGCATATGATACCACGCCAGCTAATTTCTGTATTTTTAGAAGCGACGGGTTTTCACTATGTTGGCCAGGCTGGTCTGGAACTCCTGATCTCAAAGTATCCACCCACCTTGGCCTCCCAAAGTGCTGTGATTAAGCATGAGCCACTTTGCCCGGCTGCAATTATTTTATGTCACTCCATGAGGGTTCTGCTTCCTCAATCACACAAATGAATTTTACCCTAACAGATATATACAGATGTATCTTATGTTGATGTCACTTTAAATCATTGGGAAATGAAAAGATGATTGATTCAATAAACATCGCTGAAAAAATTAGTTAACATATTTGGAAAATAGTATGTCTTTATATTGTTCATAAAAATGTTCTTAAAACCTCAAACATATTGGGAAAAGTGGAATATGCTTATAACCCTGGAATACAGAAACAAAGTGCAAACAGCATAAGGATCGAAACAGAAATATATCAAAATTATAAGTTATTTAGAGGCGGTTTTTCAGGTTTGACCTACAGATTGTTAAAGTAAAAATTCTAGGTAGCCAGGCTCAGTGGTATGAGCCTGTGTTCCCAGCTACTCGGGAGGCTGAGGCAAGAGAATGGCTTGAACCCTGGAGTTCAAGGCTGTGGCATGCTATGGTCATGCCTGTGAATAACCACTTGCATTTCAGGGTGGATAAATGCACCCTGCTAGATCGCAGGGACAGGGCAGGAGACACAGCTAAAGAGCTGGGTGTCACTGGAGGCACAGAGCTCAATCTTGGAGAACAGTAAAGTACCTCCCCTGCCAGGCGCGGTGGCTCATGCCTGTAATCCCAACACTTTGGGAGGCCGAGGCGGATGGATCATGAGGTCAGGAGATTGAGATCATCCTAACACAGTAAAACTCTGTCTCTACTAAAAATACAGGAAATTAGCTGGGTGTGGTGGCATGCACCTGTAGTCCCAACTACTCAGGAGGCTGAGGCAGGAGAAGCACTTGAACTCAGGAGGCTGAGGTTGCAGTGAGCTGAAATCACACCACTGCACTCCAGCCTGGGTGACAGAGCGAGACCCCGTCTCAAAAACACTTAGTCTGCAGTGAGAAACTCTAACCTTTTCCAGCTTCATCTCCTGTCAGTCTCCTGTGGTTTTTCCTTTCCAGGTTTTGCCTAGGCAGTTCTCACAGGCTGTCATCCCCTGTCTTCCCTTTTTTGACAGTGTCCCTCTGACTGTAAGCCCTACGAGTCCTGGATTGGTTCACTGCTTTCTTGCCTCCTTCAGGCAGAGTGAGTTGCTCTCTGGGACTTCAACCTGCCTTCTCCCCCAGTGTGTGCATCACAGTCATAGTGATTGTCTACTTACTATCTCCTGCCTCAGAAGATGAGCTCTTGGGGCCATGGATCGTGACTTACGCTCACCCCTGCAGCCCATCCCTCTCTATACAGGTCCAACACACAGTCAGTGTGGAACAAAGTCTTGGTCTGTCTGCTGCTGGTTGTTCCTCTTCTCAACCTGTTCCACACACAGATGCCTGATTCTAATCCTAAAGCAAAGTTGATTATATCACCTCCAACTCAAAATCCTTCCCTGACTTTCGCTTTTGAAATGCTTTCAATTGTTAGCATTCAGGCCTTGCACGTGGTGCACCAAGGGCTGTTATGATAATTGGAGAGAAAAGGTTGAGGTGCGAGTCCTGGTGAGGGTCAAGGTTAGGCAAACTGATCTTAAGTAAATTGAGGGCCCAGTGAAGCACACAATTTTCTCTCTCCCGCTCTTCCTCAAACACTCAGGGAGCACCATGTGTCAGTTTCTGTGCTGAGTCTTAATAAAACGGAAAATGATTATGTTCCTATGCTGACCCCAAAAAGACACAGACCTTGTTCTGTCTCTCCACGTTGGCTATCGTCTGACTGCAGGGGTATGCTGCTGAATGTTTAACAACTGACTTTCTGGGAAGAAAAAAAAAAAGCCCTGATTTCTACAGTTTGCCAATGTCTATGGTGTAAATATTCCCACCATAGCCGATTTCAAGTCTCCCATATGACATCATTGAACGCAGAGTTGGAGAGAAATGTGCAATAGCACACTGTTATATAGTATTCCCACCATACAGATACGATAGATGTAAATCACTCCGACAACACAGGTAGTAGTAAAACAGCAAAAGAATTAGCCAGTGATAGATTTTGAGTGATTTCTTCCTTCATTTATTTATTTATAATTTTTTTTACACTAAGTCTTGCTCTGTCTCCCAAGCTGGAGTGCAGTGACATGATCTGATCTCGGATCACTGCAACCTCCCAGTTCAAGCGATTCTCCTGCCTCAGCCTCCCAAGTAGCTGGGACAGGCATGCACCACCACGCCCAGCTAATTTTTGTATTTTTAGTGGAGATGGGGTTTCACCATGTTGCCCAGGTTGGTCTTGAACTCCTGACCTCAGGTGATCCACCAGCCTCGGCTTCCCAAAGTGCTAGGATTGCAGGCGTGAGCCACCGCGCCAGCCTTTTTTTATGTATATATATATAATGTATTTAATTGTAGGCTTATAAAATTTTTTAACAAAGACGTCAAAAAATGTATTTAACATCCAGCTTGCAAAATGTCTGAAAATCTAACCATGCGCTCTAGCGAATCCAGCACTGTCGTCAGATGCGGTTTTTGACGGTGCTCATTTTACTTCGTCATGTTTGGGGCTTTTAGTGGTCGGGACACGCAAAGCCAGGAAGAGGATAGAGGCCAACGGGAGAAGAAAGCCGGGCTCCAGTCCCTCACGCGGCCACCGGGGGGCGACAGACACAGGCCCAGGCCAATGAGCAGTTGGGGACCGGAGGCGCCCAGGCTCGGCCGCTAGGCCTCTTCTCCTCCCACAAGGAGGACTGACACGCTTTTCCTGATATTTTGGGCGTGGCTCGGCACAGGAGCGGCGACAGGGGTCTGGGGCGCCGAAGGGCCGCGCCCTGCCCGGACTTAGGTCCCTGGTATTGACTACCAACGCTCTCCACCCGCAGTGCCCCAACTGGCCCCGACCACCGCGCAGGCTCACTCCGGCCCGGCAGCCGCTGCGGCCGGAAGTTGGCTCGGCGGGTCTTCCGGGCATCCCTCCGGCAGTTAACTGCATTTCTGCTGGCTAGGTATCCGCGGCAAGTTGAGATCATTAGTTGGCTGGAGTTAATTAACCACCGGACAATTAGCTTATATTTTTCCTGATCCTAAGATCAGCTGGATTGGTGAGGAGGAACTAGAGACAACAGCTTCCTTCTGAGTCACCTTGAGGCAGCAGCCCCTGGGGAAATGCAGGGAAGGAGACTACCCAGGCTTCCTGGAGGGGTTGGCCCCAGGGCATGCCCTGCTTGGGCGGAAAAGCTGGAGTTTGGATAAGGAAGCCTGTATTCTCCTCTAGACCTCCTGCCAACTCTTTGCCTGACCTTGGGCAAAACATTTAACTCTCTGCTGGGCCTTGGTTTCTTTTCTTTTTTTTTTTTTTTGAGACGGAGTCTCGCTCTGTCGCCCAGGCTGGAGTGCGGTGGCCGGATCTCAGCTCACTGCAAGCTCCGCCTTACGCCTTTCTCCTGCCTCAGCCTCCCGAGTAGCTGGGATTGCAGGCACCCACCACCACGCCGGCTCTTTCTTTTTTTTTTTTTTTGAGACGGAGTCTCGCTCTGTCGCCCAGGCTGGAGTGCGGTGGCCGGATCTCAGCTCACTGCAAGCTCCGCCTTACGCCTTTCTCCTGCCTCAGCCTCCCGAGTAGCTGGGACTACAGGCGCCCGCCACCTCGCCCAGCTAGTTTTTTTGTATTTTTTTAGTAGAGACGGGGTTTCACCATGTTAGCCAGGATGGTCTTGATCTCCTTCTGACCTCGTGATCCGCCCACCTCGGCCTCCCAAAGTGCTGGGATTACAGGCTTGAGCCACTGAGACCGGCCGCTTTGCTCCCACTTGTAAATGAGAACATGCTTAAGAGGCCGAGGCCAGTAGATCACCTGAGGTCAGGAGTTCGAGACCAGCCTGACTAATATGGTGAAACCCCATCTCTATACTAAAAATATAAAAAATAGCTGGGCATGGTGGTATGCACCTGTAATCGCAGCTACACGGGAGGCTGGGGCAGGAGAATCACTTGAACTCGGGAGGTAGAGGTTGCAGTGAGCCGAGATTGCACCATTGCACTCCAGGCAGCAAGACTCCATCTCAATAAGTAAATAAATAAATAAATATAAATGCAATATTTGTCTTTCTGTGTTTGACTTGTTCCGCTTAAGATAATGGCCTCCAGTTCCATCCACGTTGCTGCAAAAGACATGGTTTTGTGTTCGTTTTTATGGCTTTGTAGTATTCCACTGTGTATATATTCACCACATTTTCTTTATCCATCATCTGGACTTGTTCCGCTTAAGATAATGGCCTCCAGTTCCATCCACGTTGCTGCAAAAGACATGGTTTTGTGTTCGTTTTTATGGCTTTGTAGTATTCCACTGTGTATATATTCACCACATTTTCTTTATCCATCATCTGGACTTGTTCCGCTTAAGATAATGGCCTCCAGTTCCATCCACGTTGCTGCAAAAGACATGGTTTTGTGTTCTTTTTTATGGCTGTGTAGTATTCCACTGTGTATATATTCATCACATTTTCTTTATCCAACCTAAGTGATGGACACTTAGGTTGATTTCATGGCTTTGCTGTTGTGAACAGCGTTGCTGCGATGAACCCACGAGTGCAGGTGTCTCTTTGATTTAATGACTTATTTTCCTTTGAGTGGATGTCCAGTTGTGGGATTGCTGGGCGAATGGTGGTTCTAGTTTTAGTTCTTTGAGAAATCTCTATCCTGTTTTCCATAGAGCTAAATGATTTACCTATTGTTTAAAATTCTGTTTCATCCGATGTCCGCAGCTTTTGGTTTACTCATTGCTGTGTCTTCAGCACTTAAGACAGGCGGTGATCGGCAAATGCTTGTTGATTGAGTTAATGAGGACAAGGAGAGTGTCTTATTGTCCTTGACAACTCCAGCACGTGGTGGGCTCCATAGCCTTTGGTGCGACAATGAACGGATAGCCCTGTTCAAAGTAGCTCCCGGGACTCCTAGGCCCACATCTGAGATGCCACCATTGGCGAGTCACTTATTTTGCCAGTGGAAGCTGCTGTTAGCACGGAAATGCCCCAGTGGCCCTGTCAGTCGTCACCGCCCCAGTGCACATGGATCAGAGACCCTGAGGCCAGGCTGGCAGGGAGTGGAGGGTGGGTGGCAGGGGTGTGCAGCTCATCCGGCGCTTGTACAGGCAGGGATGCCGGCCAGCACGTGGGTCTAGCATTGGCAGGCACTCAATAAATATTTTGTTGAGTGAACGTTGAATCATGCCAGGGTTTCCACCCCGTGGCCTTTCAGAGACTCCACCCTCTATACCCTGGGAATTGGGGAACTGCTGTCTGGGGCCTTTCCCCAGGACTTGTGCCAGGAAGTCTTCACTCAGCTCCTCAGGGCTTCCCCCAGCTCCTACCGGGCCCTTCTCCTCGAGGCCCTCTTCCTGGCCACCCTGTCTTGGGGACAGCGGCATCTTGGACAGGGCCCATGGCTACCCCTGGGTCTCCAGGGCAGTGAGCCAGCTCTTCAGAAAGGCAGAAAAGCTGGAATAGAGAGAAGACCTTGGCAGGAGGCAGAGAGGGAGGCTGGAGTGGTCGGTCCCCAGCCACTTGCAGACTTGCCAATTCCACACTCATTTATACATTCAACAAACACTCGCTGGGCCCCAGGGTGCAGCAGGCACTGAACACGATCCTGGGGCCACAGAGAGCCCCCACTGTTTCCCCAGCACCTAGCTTCACAGTGGACCTCTAGGGTCCAAGCCACTGCCTGGTTCCATGGTTCTGTGCCCACCTCCTGGACACCTCGTGGTCATCCATCATCTGCCTCCCACCCCCAGGAGGTCATGTGCTTCCTGAGCACAGGACCTGCTTCTTATTCATCACGTGTGTCCTGGTGCCCAGCAGGGCCTGGCGTACAGCAGGTACTCAATAAATGTTTGCTGAGTGAGCTGGGGAGGCCACCCACCTTATTCCAGAAGGCAATGGGGTGGGGAGCAGGAGGACCCTGGCCACCCTGGGTGCAGAGCTGAGCGGGGGACAGTGAGTCTGGTTGGTGGGGGGCAGCAGACATTTCTGCTCCAGGGCTGCTGCTGCTCAGAGACACTGACCCTCCTTGGCCACTCTGCGTGACCTTTTCCTGCAGTTCCCCCAAGCCCCCTCTGAGTCCTGGGACAGATAATAATGCATCCTCTTGGGGCTCCCAAGGGCCCTGCTTTTTGACTTGTCTCTGGGTGGGGGGGGGGGGCGTGGCGTCTCTGCCATGAGAAAGCGCCAATCGTCCTGCCGCCACCCTAACCCTTAACAGATGCAGGAGGTGGGTAGCACAGAGCCCACCCTCAGCGCAAAACCCATCCTGCTCAGAGCCACGGAGCCCCTGAAGCAGCCACGGTGGTCTGCCAGGCCCCTGACCCACGCCACCCTGACTTGGCAGGGAACAAGGTGGAGCTCACCCCAGGCAGGGTGAGGCACCTCCTTCAGGCTTCCAAAGCCCCGCTGGGGGCTGTCCCAGCAGCCACCCGCAGAGTCGGTGTGCAGGTCCGGCTCCATCACTCACCCAGCAGACTCGGGCAAGTCACTTAACCCCCCTAAGCTGCCTCAGTTTCCTCACCTGCAGAGTGGGAAAATAAGGACATTTGAGGATTAGGTGAGGCAATGCATGGCACTCCTAAATGTTTGCTCTATTCTATAAATACTATATTTATATAAATATATTTATTATATACATATTCACTGCTATGTTTTTGTTTTTTTTTTTGAAACAGTCTTGCTCTGTCCCCCAGGCTGGAGTGCAGTGGTGCGATCGCAGCTCACTGCAACCTCTGCCTCCCAGGTTCAAGCAATTCTCCTGCCTCAGCCTCCGAAGTACCTGGGACTAAAGGCGCCTGCCACCATGCCTGGCTGATTTTTTTTTCTATTTTTAGTAGAGACGGGGTTTCACTATGTTGGCCAGGCTGGTCTTGAACTCCTGACCTCATGATCTGTCCGCCTTGGCCTCCCAAAGTGCTGGGATTACAGGAATGAGCCACCCGGCCCAGACGCTATGGTTGTTTTTAATTCCCCCCCAGGGGTAGCAAGGGCCCTGCTGGAGGCTTGTTGATTGAACTGGTGAAGGGGCGCAGGCTCCTGCCTCTTTGTAGAGGAGGAAGCTTGCCCTGCTTGGGTGGGAGTGTCAGAGTGTCCCAAGTGTGGGGCGCTGCAGGGCACTGAGTCAGGGAAGGTCTCACAGGATTCAGCCCCGGCTTGCCATTGCCGCAGCCGCTGGGAGGAAGAACGGAGAATCCACTCCCAGCCCAGGACCCGGCCCCGCACAACCCAGTCCAGCAGCTCTTCGAATCCTGGAAGTCCCAGCCCTTCCCGGGGCTCCTCCTCTCTCAACCCCGCTGCTTGGCCGCGCCCTGGTGCCCATGGGCTCCTCCCCTTCCCAGGACTCCAGCTGAGGTGAGTCCTCAGGTGTCTGAATGGCAGGGCCGAGGCCCGCCTGCAGAAACGACAGGAGGGCGGCCACCAGGAGGCCACCAAGGTCGCCAGTCACCTGATTCATAGCTTTCGGGAAGTGGGTTAACAGGATTCCCGAGCCCCGGGTTGCGCCAGGTCTCTGAACTGAGTCACAGGGGCTCGGGCCCCTGCAGGTGGGTGCCGTTTCTGAGCCTCGGGCACCCCCTAGATCCCTAAGGCCCTAGCACCCCCCAACACTCAGTACCCCAGACTTCAAGCACTCCAAACCCAGGCCCGCCCCAGCCCGGAAGCCCTTCCTTTCAGTGCCCTGGGACCTTTCTCCGCCCCTGGACAGTCAATCTCAGGGACCACTGGGCAGAGCCCCCTCCCCTGCCTTTCCCGAGGCCACATCCTGGACCCACAGCTGGAGCCTGGGGTCTCAACTAGAGCCCCCCCAGGGCCCTGTAGCGGCGAGTTTCCTCCCCGCAGCCCCGCCCCCTGCCCATGACCCACAGCCGGAGTGGCCGCGGGAGCCACCTCGGGACTGGTCTGACGGCATTCCGCCTCCCGGGATAAAACCTGGGGCGACCTGCAGGGAACCTACACACCTTGACCCGCATCGCCCTGGGTCTCTGCAGCCTGCTGCCCGCTCCCCCGCCCCACCAGCCATGGTGGTTTCTGGAGGCCCCGCATCCCTGGGTGGGGGCTGTCTTGGCACCTTCACCTCCCTGCTGCTGCTGGCGTGGACAGGTACGCCTGGAGGCTGCTCCTCCCTCCTCCCTCCCACCTCCTCCCTCTCTCCCTCCCCGCCTTGCCTCTCTCATCTCCTTTCTGCTTCTGCTCTCTGTTTATCTCTGGCTCCTTAACTGCTCTCTGCCTCGGTTTCTTCTACGGCTGTGAGGATTAAACAGAAAACGCAGCAAGTACGCAGCGCGCCTCTGCCTCCGGTTACTGTCGGCGTCGCCATCGCCTCCTCCCTCTCGCCTCCCTGTTCTCCCATCTCCTCGTCCTCCGCGGCTTGCCTCTGGGGCAGCACCGTTTTGTTTTGTTCCTGCGGCAGGATGTCAGGGGAGGGCACCAGTGGCAGCAGCGTCCAGGCCCGAGGGGCTCAGGCCTGTGCCTCCCTCGGAGGAGCCGGTCCTGGTCCTGGGTAGGCAGGCTGGATGGGAAGCTGCGGGAGGGCAGGCTCACAGCTGTGCAGCCAGGGCCTGGCCGGGCCCCAGGAAATGCCCCCTGGGAGGGGCCCTGGGGGTGAAGACTTGAGGGGCTCCCTGGGCACTGGAGGGCTAGGGGTTCCTCACCACCAGGTACTCAGGGGGACCCCTCCTCACTCGGCGCTGGGGGACCCTCCTCACTGGGTGCTGGGGACCCTCCTTACTGGGCACTGGGATCCCTTCTTACTGGGTGTTGGCGGCCCTTCCTCACTGGGCACTGAGGGCCCCTCACCACTGGGTCCTGGGGCCCCTCACTGGCCTGTTTCCTTCTCTTGCCCTCAGCCACCCTCAGTGCGGCCAGGATACCTGGTGAGTGGCGCTGGCAGCTCTGACGGGAGGCAGAGGGGAGGAGGCCCAAGCGCAGGCAGTATTTATGTGTCCCTCCCCTGGGCACGGGTCGGAAAGGGGCTGGAGTGAGAGGGGGAGAGAGCCCAAGGGGAAGGGAGGCAGGAAGGAGACACCAACGCAAGGAGAAAGGCTTGAGAGGTGCCAGAGCCAGAGGAGAGAGAGAGCCAGGAAGGTGAACAGAGTGGAAAGCAGGGTAAGGGAAGGCGGTGGGAGAGACCAGGTGCAGCTGACAGGGAGGGAGTGGGAGGGCCAGGGCCCAGGGAGGACCAGCAGACAGTGAGGATGGAGGGAGGGAAGGGACTGGGAGGTGGGCGGAGCTTGGGGTGTGGGTTGGGTTGGGGTACAGGTGGAGCTTAGGGTGTGGGTGGAGCTTGGGGTGTGGGTGGAGCTTGGAGTGCAGGCAGAACGTGGGATGTGGGTGGAGCTTGGGGGCATGAATGGAGCTTGGGCTGTGGGCAGAGCTTGGGGTGCAGGCCTAGGGATTGGGATTCTGAGGGTGGGTTGTAGGAAGTTGGAGATAACAAAACTTGACCGTCCCCTCCAGTTCCCCCAGCCTGTGGGAAGCCCCAGCAGCTGAACCGGGTTGTGGGCGGCGAGGACAGCACTGACAGCGAGTGGCCCTGGGTCGTGAGCATCCAGAAGAATGGGACGCACCGCTGCGCCGGCTCCCTGCTTACCAGCCACTGGGTGATCACTGCTGCCCACTGTTTCAAGGAGTGTGTACAGCCAGCCGGGGACATCTGATTCTCCAAGACCCTGGGCTTTGCGTCCCACGCCCTGGGCTCCCTTCACGGGCTCTGCTTCTGGGCCTCTGTTCGATCTTGGTGCCCCTCCATTCTACCTAGAAGCCTCTCCTGCCTTCAGGCGTCTTCACACCCCTGCTGTTCCCCCAGGTACCTCCTCCCAGACCCTCCTGGCTGATCCTCCTCTTCCCTTTCCTTCCAGCAACCTGAACAAGCCATCCCTGTTCTCTGTGCTGCTGGGAGCCTGGCAGCTGGGGAATCCTGGCTCTCGGTCCCAGAAGGTGGGTGTTGCCTGGGTGCAGCCCCACCCTATGTATTCCTGGAAGGAGGGTGCCCGCGCGGACATTGCCCTGGTGCGTCTGGAGCGCTCCATACAGTTCTCGGAGCGTGTCCTGCCCATCTGCCTGCCTGATGCCTCTATCCACCTCCCTCCAAACACCCACTGCTGGATCTCAGGCTGGGGGAGCATCCAAGATGGAGGTGCGGCTTCTTTCTCTCCAAGGTGGTTGGGGGTGGATGGGGACAGAGGATGGCAGACACTTAGGGACACAGACACCATGAGCAACAAAAGGTGGAGGCCAGAGACACAGCATGACACAGATGGAAGAAAAGATGGGTTGCAATCCAGAAGAAACCTCGGAGGGCAATTTCAGGCCATTTCTCTTTTCTTGTCTTTTCTTTTCTTTCTCCTTCTTCTTCTTCCTCTTCTTTCTCATCTTCCTCCTCCTCCCCCTCCTCCTCCTTCTTCCTCTTCTTCTCCCTCTCCTTTGCCTCCCAGGCTCAAGTGACCCTCCCACCTCAGTCTCCCAGGTAGCTGGGACTACAGGTGTGTGCCACCACACCAGGCTAATTTTTGTATTTTTTGTAGCGACAGGGTTTTTCCATGTTAGACAGGCTGGTCTTGAACTCTTGGGCTCAAGCAGTCCACCAGCCTCAGTCTCCTGAAGTGCTGGGATTACAGGTGTGAGCCACTGTGACCAGCCTCATTTCTACTTCAAAAGTATCTTTAGCTATGTTTTGAGGCAACAGCCAGCCCCGTGAAGCTATTCAATTCATCCATAAAGGAATGGCTAAAAGGAGGTGTGTGTGGGACTAAGCTGAATACAGGGTGAATATAAAAAGAGGTCTGATTCCAGAGTGGGAACAGGCACCCCCTGGTGGCAGCATGCCATAATTGCAGGCAAAATTCTCAGGAGAAAATGCAGCCTCCTTAATTGTAAAATACAATTTTCAAACCACCTCTGGAGGTTTGGAAAACATCATCTCGAAACTCAAACTAGATTACATAAAGCAAGAAGCAGGGAAGCAGCAAGAGAAAGGTAGATGACAGATCGACAGGCAGGTGGATGATAGAGACTGGGCCAAGGAAAAGAAACATACAGGCAGAAATGAGGATACAATGAAGACCTGGAAGAGAGAGTTTGAGAGAGAGAGAGAGAGACTAAGTAAGAACAAAGTGTAAGACAGATGAAAATTTAACCAGATTCCAGAATAATTAAGAGAAATGACACTAGCTCAGGTGTATGGGGATCCCACTGACTCTGAGGTTTCAACCTCCCCATAATCTCTGTAGGGGCTTCTTCAAGAGCTAGAATCGTGGACTTTCAGTCCACAATCTGCAGACCACAGTCTGTAGACCAGCTGCAGGCAAGGTGTGGGGATCCCTCAGGTCCTGGTAATTTTCAGCATTGAGTAGACATTTATTGAACACTTCTTCTATAGCAGTCCCAGTGCTGGATGAAGTAATGCAGTTTCTGAGACAGGAAAGGCTCTAACCATCTGTGGATATCAGAAAATTTATTAAAGAGGCAGGCAGGGTCTTAGGTTTCACATTCATGTTCTGATTCAGCAGGGCCAGAGGTGGAGACCTGGAATTTCGATTTTCTGAAGGCATCTTGGGAGAGCCTGGTAGAGCTAATCTGTTAGCCTTTGAGCACGGCTGCTGAGAGGAATGGTGGTCAGGGGGGATAGTCTTTTGAGGAGGCAACGAGGAGGGGAGACCTCCAAGCCTGATTCTGTCCTCCTTCCTCTCAGTGCCCTTGCCCCACCCTCAGACCCTGCAGAAGCTGAAGGTTCCTATCATCGACTCGGAAGTCTGTAGCCGCCTGTACTGGCGGGGAGCAGGACAGGAAGCCATCACTGAGGACATGCTGTGTGCTGGCTACTTGGAGGGGGAGCGGGATGCTTGTTTGGTGAGCCCCCTGAACCCCCCACCCCTGGCCAAGAGGGCCTTGAGAAGGAGCCAGCATCAGCCCTGTCCCGACTGAGCATCACCACCTCTCCCTGGCCTCCTCCCCAGAACTGGCTGTGCCTGACAGCCTCCCGTCCCCATAGAACCAGCCTCAGCCTGGCTCAGCCGCTCACTTATTTGTTCAGACATTAAACTGGGCATCTAGCTGCACCACCTCGCCCTCCGGGAGCTTGCATTCCCTTCAGGGGGTTTCCCACGCCACAGTACCCAGAGCCAGCTCTAGCTCTAGGGCTGTCTGGAAGACAGTCAGATAGTGCAGCAGCAGCACCCGGGCCTGGACGTCTTAAGGCCTGGCCGTCTTAAGGCCTGGCTGCAGCTCCTACTCTGTCGCCAGGCACTTCTCACCTGGGTGGAGCTCAGGTCCTGTCTCCCCCAGGAAGGAGAAATGGGCTCCCGGGAAGGGGCTCATCTGCTCCCTGACAGGGCACGGGCCCTGGATTCTGCCACCCCCTGTGCCACGGTGGTTCCTAACCTCGCCTCCTCTCTGCAGGGCGACTCCGGGGGCCCCCTCATGTGCCAGGTGGACGGCGCCTGGCTGCTGGCCGGCATCATCAGCTGGGGCGAGGGCTGTGCCGAGCGCAACAGGCCTGGGGTCTACATCAGCCTCTCTGCGCACCGCTCCTGGGTGGAGAAGATCGTGCAAGGGGTGCAGCTCCGTGGGCGCGCTCAGGGGAGTGGGGCCCTCAGGGCACAGAGCCCGGGTTCTGGGGCAGCCGCGCGCTCCTAGGGCGCAGTGGGTCGCGGGGCTCGGATCTGAAAGATGGCCAAATCCAGATCTGAATTTGGATCTGCGACGGCCTCGGGCGGATTCCCCCGCTGTAAATAGGTCCAACTACCTCTGGACGCCCGGAAGGCTGCTGCGGAAAGGAGGCCCCGCCCCGCCCCGCCCCCCCGAAGGCCTCAGGCCCCGCCTCCAAGGCCTCAGGCCTCGCCCCATGACTTCCGGTCCCGCCCCGGGCCCCAGCGCTTTTGTGTTTATAAAAGTTAATGATTTTTATAGCTATTTGTAACCCTGCCCACATATCTTATTTATTCCTCCAATTTCAATAAATTATTTATTCTGCAATGTCTGTTTTTTCCCATGCCTGGGGGCACTGGGAAAAGCAAGGGTCCAGAGGGGGTTAAGGTAGGGGGTTGGATGTTGGCCTGGCCAGAGACTGTGCCATCCTGTCCACCTGGGGCTCACGCTGACCCCTGCTTCCACCTAGGGTTCAGCCTCCTGACCCCTGACCTTTGCAGCCCTGGGCCACCCTCCCTTTTATCCCTCTCCCAACCAGGGCGGGGCAGCCAATGGAGAGGGGGCAGAGTCTAGAGGCCTGGGAGACCCAGCTCTGCCACTTCAGGAAGGAGAAGAGAGGGATTGGGAACCCCCAAACTGTGCGTTGGATTCCAAAACAGGCTGGTGAGGAGAAACCCAGCCCCATGGGAGTGGGGTGCCACCTCTCCACCCCTGGCCAAGTCCCCCCTTCTGCTTTCCCCACCACAGGCCTCAGGATGGCAGAGCTGAGGGTGGTGGTGGAGGGAGGCGCCCAGGTGAGCCCCATCAGAGCCCCGACTCCGTGGGCTGGCTGCTGGGTCGTCATCCCCAGGAGCCTATTCGTCGAGCAACTCACTGCGAAGCTCTAAACTCCCCACTTTGGAAGAAGCAGTGGACAGTGGTAGGGCAGGCCTCTGGCTCTGTGGGCATCAGGAGTTGAGTCACCCCACCTGTCCCAATGGGAGGTGGGAGTTTGGTCCCAAACCAAGAGGAGGGGTCTGTCTGGCTTCCTGCCTGCTTAGGGATGCAGACTAATACTCTGTTCCCCCACAGCCACTCATCTGCAACCCGCTCTGGCCTCCTGGACCCAGTGTCCTCATCCCAGCCTGCCTGGGTTCAGGCCTTCCGCAGCATCCCTGTAACAAGTGGGTATGTGGTTAGAGGGCTGTGCTGCTGGCTTTAGTGGGTATGTGATCCTCTTAGTAGCCAATACAGAAGACATTCACCCAAAGCGAAGTCAAGAAAACAACTAGGTCCAATTGTGCTGAAGACTGAGACACTATGACTCCACCATGAAATGTCTCCGTCCAGAAGTGATCAAGGACATGGCCAAGTTTGGAGAAGGCAACACAGTTTTAGTTTTTTGTTCTGTTTTGTTTGGAGTCCTTTGTTGGAAGTGCAATTCTAAAATATTTGTGCATACTGTTTTGATTGCCTTATTTATTTTTTTCGAGGCAGGGCTTGCTTTGTTGCCCAGGCTGGAGTGCAGTGGTGTTACCCTGGCTTACTGCAGCCTCTACCTCCCAGGCTCAAGTGATCCTCCCACCTCAGCCTCCCAAGTAGCTGGACTGCAGGCCTGAGCCACCATGCCAGGCTAATTTTTAAATTTTTTATAGAGACGGGGTTTCTCCATGTTGCCCAGGCTGGTCTCCAACTCCTGGCCTCAAGCAAACCACCCGCCTTGGCCTCCCAAAGTGCTAGGCTTACAGATGCGAGTCACTGGCCCAGCCTGATTACCTTTATATGATTATCAGATCACAGTAAATGCTATGGGGTTGTTTTTATTAAAACAACCAACCAACCAACCAACCAGAACTGCCCTGCTGTTTGTCAGAGTGACCGGCCCAGGGAGTGCTGGGGTGACTTAGGTGTCCCAGGTAGCAGAGCCAACCCCCACGGCCCCTCCCTTTGTGACCTGGTCCCCTCTTGATGTCACCCTATGCTCTGGGTTCCCTTACCTCCTCTGTGGGCTTTAGCCCCTCCCCTCTCCAGTCCTCATTTGCTGGCCTCTCTCCTTCACTCAACCTCTGCCCCTGCTCCTGGACTGCCCCCTTCTGTCTCTGAGTGACCCCTCCCTCGTTTCCCCACTTCCTTCCCCTGCTCCTGTCCTGGAGTGTCTCCCTTCAGTGTCTCCTTCGACCCCGCCAGCTCTGCCTCCCTTCTCTGTGCCCCCAGACCAGCCCTCTCCTGCCCCTGGTCTTCCTCTTTTTCCTCTCCTCTCCTCTCCCTGCTCCTGTCCTAGTTCTCCTCGTCAGCTCCCGCTCTCTGACCCTCAGTTTCGTGGGTGCATGTCCCTTTACCCCATCCCTCCACAGGCCCTGGTGCACGTGCATCTACTCTGCATCTACTCCCTCTAATAGGGTCCTGACAGAAGCCTCTGAGAATGTAGCCCCTAGAGTGGGGGCAGAGAAGCTGCAGGGTTCACCAGGGAGGGTGGAGATTTCTCTGAGTTGGGAGGTCGCCTCCAGGCAGCCTTGAGTTTAAGGGAGCCTCTCATGCCTTCCTTAGTGGCTCCATGGGATCCCAGGGCCCTGAGGGACAGGCTAGGGGTGGAGTGGGAAGTCAGCTCTGGCTCTATAGTGCAAGAGGACTTCCAACGATGTCCTCTCCAAACCAGGGTGGGGTTCCAGGAGGTGGGTACAGAGTCTCTCCAGCCCCTGTCGGGCTCAGGCAGCACATGCAGCTCCCTCTCCTTGGGGACCCTTTCCTTGGGGGTCCTGCCAGCTCACAGTGTGTGCACCCTACTCAGAGTCAGGCCAGCCTATGTCCCCAAACTTTGCTGAACATGCTGAGTCTATGGCTCACAAAACAGCCCCCTTCTCCCCGGTTGGAGCCTGGCCCAGGAACAAGTCCCACATGTGAACCATGCTGGGTGGGAGGACCTTGCTACCTCTGCCCCACCAGCATCACCTGTCTCTAGGGGCTGCAGAGACCCGTAGGCCTGGCTGTCTCCTCAAGAGGGAATCCCACACGTTCCAGTTGTACTGGGCCCCCGTGGCCGGCTACACGCCCATCCTAGACTCCTGGGCAGATGTCTCTGGCTCCTTTTTCACCTCTCCGATAGAACAGCCTTTTGCAGAGCTCTCTCAACCTCCCTAAGAGCACCGATAGGGACCATCTGACCTCTGTGACAAATGTCATTACAGCACGAACTGCCTTAGCTGCAGGCTGTGAAGTCTGGCTACTCCTTCCTCAAATCATGAGCTCTTGAGGGAACTTTCTCCTATGCCTGGGACCTCCTAACTCTTCTCCACTTTGCATCCGAAGCAAGCATTTAAAAGCACATGCTTAAATACATGACTTCCCTCCGTGGCAGGCTCCTTTGGTTGGCTAAGCCAACCCCTATTGCAACTCTTCTGTTTGCTTCTTCCATCTGGAAGAGCTAAAAATGTTCATTGTCTCCTGCATGGTCACATGTGCCTGTGGGACTAAGTGTTGGCCAATGAGATGGGTGGCTTCTTAGGAAGACTGTTTTTCCCTGATAAAAGGAATATATTCAGCTGGTGTCATCCTTTCTCTCCTTCCTCTTTCTTCTAGTACTGAATGCACATGCGATGCCCAGATTTCAGCAGCCATTTATGACCATAAGGCTACAACCTGACATGCTAGTGACAGTGAACCACGATTCAACAGCTATGGGTGTGATGGCGAGGTCAAGATGCTGCCCTAGCTCTACACAGCCTGCCTCCTCCAGGCTTCTTGTTTTGTTTGTTTGTACCAGTACCAGCGGGGATGTTGCCCTGATGCAGCTGGACTTCCCCTTGCAGGCCTCTGATTTTTCCAGAAAAGTCTATCGGGGGTACACACCAGTTAACTGTCTCCTGATGATGGAAGCAGCTGTTGAGGATTATTCCCTAGATCAATTAATCCATTAGATTGCAACATGGTGATATTCCTGGTCCAGTAGCAGGAATTCCTCCAAAAAGAGAAACTTTTCATCATCTATTTATTTTTGTTGCCCCTTTCATTCATATTTAAAAATTTTTATGTGTTGGCACCTATTTATCCTCAAAATAATGAACTGTTTCCTTAGCATACTCCAAAAATGATAAAGGAGGTCTTTTTTATAATATTATGGACTCACGGATATATATATATATTTTTTTTTTTTTGAGAAGGAGTCTCGTTCTGCTGCCCAGGCTGGAGTGTAGGCTCACTGCAGCCTCTGTCTCTGGGTTAAAGCGATTCTCCTGCCTCAGCCTCCTGAGTAGCTGGGATCACAGGTACCACCACCACGCCCAGCTAATCTTTGTATTTTTAGTAGAGATGGGGTTTCACCATGTTGGCCAGGCTGGTCTCGAACTCCTGACCTCAGGTGATCTGCCCGCATCGGCCTCCCACAGTGCTGGGATCACAGGCGTGAGCCACCGTACCTGGCCTTTAAATCAGTCCAAGTTATTGCCCACAGTGATGCTCCAACCGTACCATCGTCGGCCAGTGGGAACGTCTTCTGGTTGGCTCCTGAGAGGGACCACTCACTTTCCAGACCCTCCAGGGCCTGAGGCCAGGCTGAGATGATGCTCACAGGACTCGCATACTGACCGGAACCCCGCCTGATCGCACGGGAAGTCCACCGGAAACCCTCTTGGAGCCCACTGGAAACCCTCTTGGAGCCCACTGGAAGTTTAGCGAAACACCCTCAACTTCCGGAAGAGCGCAGGAAGTTTGACGAAAAACCGCCGGAAACGGATGGAAAGGAGTCCCTGCCACCGCGTAACCTCCTGTGGCGCCCCCTGTTGGCAGAATCGTAGCGAGGCCGAAATGAGGTCCGCGACGTGGCTGAGTGAGCATCCCGGCTGCCTATGGATGGGTGGGCGTGGGGCTGAGAGGCGACAACAGTGGGGAGCTTCCTCAGGGATCCTGGGCTTCTCGGGTCAGGCCGACTTCAGTCCGGGCTGGAGGCCATGCACAACACCAAGCGCATGGCGTGGTCTTCAGCTGCCTCGGGACTGGCTCCGCCTCTGCTCCTGATCCTGGGATGGGGGCCAAAGGTTTTGGGCAGTGGCAGCAGCAGGAGGAAGTAGTACCTGGAAAACGTGTCTCCTGATTCGACCCTTCCTGTCTGGAGGGCTGAACCCTGGCTGTGGTTTGTTCCCATAGCAACGAACAGGGCTCCCTGGGCACCAGCCCCTTAGATACGGTGTGCCCCAGGAGGGCGCTGCAGGAGCTACAGGTCCTTATGATGGGAAGGGAGGCGGGAGGTGGGCTGGGGAAGCCCGACTGGCCCGCGTGGAGACACCAAACTTCCTGGTGGTGGACAGGGTGAAGAGGGTTGGTCCCCACCTCTGCCTTGAGCAGAGCTTCCGGTAGGCAAAGCAGTGGGGGTCTCCTGCCTGCTAGAAGGATGGGTGGGGCTTCCACATCTCAGCCCAGTAGGGTGGACTGACCGGTCCTCTGACCTCTGGCTCCTTGGAGGGACTGGCCTGAAGTGGGCCCTGGCATCCCCAGCCTCCTCTAAACCACCTCCCTGGAACAGGAACCCAAGCGGCATCTGAGGAGGGCAGGTTCTGCCAGGCACAGAGGGCTCCAGCGTGATTGCCACTGGTTAATGACCTGCCACCCCCGCCCCCCCCAACCTCTGGTGCTGTCCAAGGACTCTGACCCCAGTGCAGTGTCTGTAGGGAAGAGGAGCCATGGGGCTTCGGGCAGGCCCCATCCTGCTGCTGCTGCTGTGGCTGCTGCCAGGTGAGGGGTGCGCCCCTGTCTTCTCCTCCCTCCCACCCCCTGCCAGCCTGTGCGCTCCCCTTTGCTCTCTTGCTTTCCAGGGGCCCATGGGGATGTGCTGCCTTCAGGTACCGTATACATCTCATCCCTGCACTCAGCCAGCCCCTACTCCTGGCCAGGGAGGACTGGCCCCAGGGGACATGCAGAGGCCCTTGGCCCTGGGAGCCTCATCCCTGGACATCAAGGGCTGAGGGATGTCAGAAGGTGTTAGCGTAAAGAGTGAGAACGGTAGGGAGGGGCTTTCTGAGAGGGAAGAAAGCTGAGGTCTCCCACCTGCCCATCCCTCTGCAGAATGCGGCCACTCCAAGGAGGCCGGGAGGATTGTGGGAGGCCAAGACACCCAGGACGGACGCTGGCCGTGGCAGGTTGGCCTGTGGTTGGCCTCAGTGGGGCACATATGTGGGGGCTCCCTCATCCACCCACGCTGGGTGCTCACGGCCGCCCACTGCTTCCTGAGGTGAGTGGCACTGGGTGGGGGTGCTCCTCGCGCCTCCCCTCCGTGGCTGCCTGCAGCGGGCCATGTTTCCGTTCCCCTCTCAGGTCTGAGGATCCCAGGCTCTACCGTGTTAAAGTCGGAGGGCTGACACCCTCCCTTTCAGAGCCCCACTCGGCCTTGGTGACTGTGAAGAGGCTCCTGGTCCACTCCTCATACCGTGGGGCCACCACCAGCGGGGACATTGCCCTGGTGGAGCTGGAATTCCCCTTGCAGGCCTCCCAGTTCAGCCCCGTCTGCCTCCCGGGACCCCAGACCCCCCTCGCCGTTGGGTCCCTGTGCTGGGTAACAGGCTGGGGGTCCACCCAGGAGAGAGGTAAGGGGAATATGCACTCACCAGCTCCCACTTCTGGCCAGGGAGGACCAGCCCAGGGACCACGCAGAGCCAGCCTGAGTGGTCTCCACAGACCTTGGTCTGCGTGTTTATCTTCTCTCCCCTCCCACCCCACCCTGAAGCTGGGAGCACCTGGGGCCAGGAACCATACTGTCCAGACTGTGGGACTCCCCTTGACCAAGGTGACCACCATATTAGATTTTGGGGATCTTGAGCCAGTGTCCAGGATTGTGCCTGTGGTGGGATGAATAAGCCAAGGCTAAGAGGTTATGAGATTAGCCAGGGTCATGGGAGAGGATCTGGGCTTGAGCCCTGCTCCCTGACCCCACTGTCTCCTGGTTTAGGAGTTGGGAAGGGCAGGGTGGGTGGGCAGAGAAGAGGTAGGAGGTGCAGGCTGCCACCATCACAGGTGAGAGGGAAGAGGCTCACCTGATGGGGATGAGGCTCGAGGTGGGCTCAGGCTGGCCCCCCCATCACATCCAGCCCTGGCGAGTGTCCTTCAGGAGGTGGCTGTGCCCCTCCTGGACTCGAATGCGTGTGAGCTGATGTACCACCTAGGAGAGCCCAGCCTGGCTGGCCAGCGCCTCATCCAGGACGACATGCTCTGCGCTGGCTCTGTCCAGAGCAAGAAAGACTCCTGCCAGGTGACTGCAGCTCCTGGTCTCCCCATCCAGAAGTGTGGGCTCTTTAGGCTCACCCTGTCCTGGGCTCTGTCCCCATGTTCCCCCCCTGAGGGTCTCCAGAGGGACCAGAGTCCTTGCCTAGCTCCTTGGCCTCGGCAGCAGATTCTTGAAGGCACTTGGGGCCCAGGTGTCTCCCTCAATGCAGACCTCATGGGGCCCTCCCTCTCTCTCCCCCAGGGTGACTCTGGGGGGCCGCTGGTCTGCCCCATCAATGATACGTGGGTCCAGGCTGGCATTGTGAGCTGGGGATTCGGCTGTGCCCGGCCTTTCCGGCCTGGTGTCTACACCCAGGTGCTAAGCTACATAGACTGGATTCAGAGAACCCTGGCTGAACCTCACTCAGGCATGTCCGGGCCCCGCCCAGCTGCCCCCAGCTTCCTCTCAGGCATCTCTGGGTCCCACCCAGGCACCTCCAGGTCCCACCCAGTGCTGCTGCTTGAGCTGTTGACCGTACGCCTGCTTGGGTCCCTGTGAACCCTGAGTCATGGAGTCCAGGATCCCCCGTCTGGTAGGATTGATGGAATCTAATAATAAAAACTGTAGGTTTTTTTTATGTGTATTTTATGTCTTTGCTTTTCTAATAATTCATTTTTATTCTTTACAAAAACATCTGGCTGTGGTAGGTTGGGAGAGCATGCTGCCTTCCCCGGACAGTGTCTGTGGGACATCTTCATCTTTAGGGTCACGGTGTCCAGGCTTGCTCAGGACGGTCTTGGGCGATGCCTAGCCTGTGTTGTTAGATAGGATCCCTGTCCCTCTCAAAAGTGTCCCAAAAGTGGGAGGAAGAGTTATATAGTCACTGTGACTCAGCCAGTGCAAGAGCTGGAGTTCCTTAAAGCCCACGGATTTTCAGTCTCAGGCATTCTTGTGTAGTTGCCATGGCCACCAACTGTCCAATAATAGGCCTTGTTCTCCCAACTCCGGCCCACGGAGAGTCCATGCCCTCCCCCACTACCCTGCCCTCTGCTGACTGCAGCCAGTGGGGGCCCTGGGGGCTGTCCCAGGCATGAACAGGGGCTTTGAGGCCATCGCCAGTGTGGTGGGCAGCGCCCTCTGCCTGTGTCTTAGAAGCATGGGCAAAGCAGTACCTGGCAGAGCCAGTTCCACACTTGCAGAGAGGGGTCCATTTGGAAGTTCGCAGCCTGTGTCAGTTTAACAGACTCTACGGTCTCTGTGAGACAAGGTGGCTGGGCTTTCACTCCTGTTTGGCACCAGGTCTAGGGGAAGGACCGTCTGCTTGGGTAGGGCACAGTCGGGCCAGCCTTTGTCCCATCGCCACTCCCCTGCCCTGGAGGTGGCTGTCAGGAGCACTCCATGGAGGAGAGGGGCTTTGAGGTCGCAGGTGAGTGGGCAGTGGAGCTGTCACCCCAATGCCTCAGCCCTCCCAGGGAGCACCCTCAGCTGGGTGACCTCTTAGAAAATTTAGGTTGTTCTACTGCACTAGAAGACTGGATACTCTAGAATCATCTCTCCTTTTGCTGTGGGCCCGCCTTCGTAAGGTCCTATTCTCCCCGACAGCCTGGCCTCCTTCCAACCCCTCTGCCTTCATCCCAGGACAGACGGCGTCCTGGGGGGACTCATTGGATGCGCCAGGAGCTCAGCGTCCAGGGTGGAAGTTTCTGGCCTCAGCTTCTCTGTTTTGTCTCACAACTTTCTCTTGCTCATCACTTTCATGCGTCAGTTTGCTAATAGATTCTCCGGCTCTTCGCTCATAAATAACTCCTTCCAGAAATCTAGTGAGGAGGGAAAGTGACAGATTAAAACAAAATCCTCACTTCTGGATTTCTGCTTAAATGTTAGAGTTGGCAGTCCCTCCTCACACAGGCCTGAAGCACCAAGGATGTCTCAGAAGCGCTAAGCCTCCCTCCTTACATATCAGCCCCGTCAGTCTCTCTCTCCTTTTTTTTTTTTTTTACGGAGTCTCGCTCTGTCGCCCAGGCTGGAGTACAGTGGCCGGATCTCAGCTCACTGCAAGCTCCACCTCCCGGGTTTACGCCATTCTCCTGCCTCAGCCTCCCAAGTAGCTGGGACTACAGGCGCCCGCCACCTCGCCCGGCTAGTTTTTTTGTATTTTTTAGTAGAGATGGGGTTTCACCGTGTTAGCCAGGATGGTCTCGATCTCCTGACCTTGTGATCCGTCCGTCTCGGCCTCCCAAAGTGCTGGGATTACAGGCTTGAGCCACCGCGCCCGGCCTCTCTCTCCTTTTTTCTTTTGTGACGGGTCTTGCTCTATTGCCCAGGATGGAGTGCAGTGGTTCGATCTCAGCTCATTGCAGCCTCAACCTCCTGGGCTTAAGTGATCCTCCCACCTCAGCCTGCCTGGGCGTACACGTGCACACCACCACACTCGGCTAATTTTTGTATTTTTAGTAGAGACGGGTTTCACCATTTTGCCCAGGCTGGTCTTGAACTCCTGACCTCAAGTGATCTGCCCGCCCCAGCCTCCCAAAGAGCTGGGATGACAGGCGTGAGCCACCATGCCCAGCCCACCCCTTCAGTCTCTTCCCCAGATGACCATGACCAGGGCTGCTATGCCATCAGCCCTGTGCCAGGATCCACTTCCATCCAGGAGGCCCCTGTCCAGGCTGTGTGCCTGTCTGTGTGTGGGTGTGTATTTATGTGTGTGCCTATGTGTGGGTGTGTGTGTTTGTGTTTTTATGCTCGTGTATGTGTGTGTGTGTATGTGTGTGTGCGTACTTGTGTGTGTCTGCGTGTCTGTGTATGTGTCTCTGTGGGGTAGGTGTGTGTGTATGTGTGTGTCTGTGTGTAGGTGTATGTGTGTGGGTATTTGTGTCTGTGTATGGGTATTTGCGTGTGTGTGTGTGTATATGTGTTTCTGTAAGGATGGGTGTGTGTGTCTCTGTGTGGGTGTGTGTGATGGGTGTGTATTTATGTGTGTATGTATGTATGGGTGCGTATATGTGTGTGTGCGTGCCTCTGTGTGGGTGGGTGTGTATTTGTGTGTGGGGGTGAGTGTGTATTTGCGTGTATGTGAATGGATATTTGTGTGTGTGAGTGTGTCTCTGTGTGGATGGGTGTGTATTTGTGTGTGTGTGTGTGTTGGTGGGTGTGTTTTTGTGTGTCTCTGTGTGGGTGGGTATTTTTGTGTGTGGGTGGGTATTTGTGTGCTTATCTGTGTGTATGTGTATTTGTGTGTGTCTCTGTATGAGTGGGTGTGTATTTGTGTGCGTGTGTGTCTGGGTATTTTTGTGTGTATGTTTGAATGGGTGTTTATTTGTGTGTGTGTGTCTCTGTGTGGTCCTCAGAATCCCCTACATTTCCTGGCAGTGGACAGCACAAATGCTTCTCCACCCCCACCGGCAGGGGAAGCCTGCTGAGCCTCTTTTCTCTCCGAGGCGTCTGACTCCTGCCAACGGTGAGTTAGAAGGAAGGGGCCTCAGCCAACAGCAAAAGCCACAGGAGGATTTTTCCCACCTGACTTGGGCTGTGGTGCACACACAGCCCTCTTTGTCTTCTCTTTCTCCGGCCCCTCACACAGGTGCTGTTTGTGGAGGACTTGGGAGACGGGTGCTTCTGCTTGCGCAGCCCCTCCTGCCCGGGGCTTGTTGGAAAGACACAGAGGGTTCTCCTGGTGCCTGGGCCGGGCGGTGGGTGCAGGTCCGAAAGGGTGGTAGGGGCAGACGTGAGTCCAGGTGGCATCCAAGGTGCTCTACTTCCTCCAGCAGCTCCTCTTTTTTTTTTTTTTTGAGAAGGAGTCTGGCTCTGTTGCCCAGGCTGGAGTGCAGTGGCACGATCTTGGTTCACTGCAAGCTCTGCCTCCCAGGTTCACACCATTCTCCTGCCTCAGCCTCCCGAATAGCTGGGATTACAGGCACCTGCCACCACGCTGGGCTAATTTTTTGTATTTTTAGTTGAGACAGGGTTTCACTGTGGTCTCGAGCTCCTGACCTCATGATCCGCCTGCCCCAGTCTCCTAAAGTGCTGGGATTACGGGCGTGAGCCACCGCGCCTGGCCCTTCCAGCAGCTCCTCTTAAGTCCCAGCTGCCTGGCCCACTCTGACTGCACGGCAGCCAGCACCAAATGTCTCTCAGTAGGACCCCCAGCTTGCTAGTTGGCGTGTCTGTGGGTCCAGTGGACTGCAGGAGGCCTTGGGACTAGTGACGCTGTTCAGAGACAGGTCAGGGCGGGAGCTGCACAGTTCAGTGTTGTGTAGGAGGAAACAATGGAAACGCCCCTGCAGGGCTGAGCTGTTCTGGGGATGAGGAAGTGGCCACAATGGACTCAGGTGTTCCGGAAGGCTGACAGGCTGACTTCTGTCCCAAGGCCAGAGCCGTCCGGATTGGGGAATGTTTGGCCAAGGGTGAGAAGCTGGAGCAGAGGCAGGGACCCAGCGCAGGACCAGCAGTTCCTTCCTCACCCTGGAGTCCAGGGTGCACGTCTGGCACGCCCCTTGTCTCTGAACTTGTAGTGAAAAGGAATTTTCAGGATCACAGCAGGCTCTGCCAGCGGCACTGTGGGCGTGTGGACCTCAGAGTTCCAGGACAAGAAAATCACATGTTGTGTGGCAGCTGAAGTATTTGGGCACTTGGGGACCCTCAGGAAAGAACCTCCCCACACAATGGTGGGACTGGGCCAACACCTGAGCAGGAAGTGGTAGGAGGGCTGTGGGACTGGGGTTTAAATTCCATGACTCACTCACTCAGCCTGGGCTCCCTTGTCTGTAAAAATGTGAGATTAACACCCATCCCGTGGGTGTTTGTGATGATTAAATGAAGCAATACTTGTGTAAGCACTTACCATTGCGCCTGCTCCAAAACTGGATCATGATGAACACTAGTGTCTTTTCTTTCCTTTCCTCTCCTTTTTTTCTTTTTTTTTTTTTCTTTTCCTTTCTTTCTTTTTCTGAGACAAGGTTTTACTTCTGTTTCTTAGGCTGGAGTGCAACAGCGTGATCTCAGCTCACTGCAATCTGTACCTCCTGGGCTCAAGCAATTCTCCTGTTTTAACCTCCCAAGTAGCTGGGACTACCGCACCCGGTTATGTGTTTTTGTAGAGGCAGGGTCTTGCCATGTTGCTTAGGCTGGTCTTGAACTTCTGGGCTCAAGTGATC
>NW_012116300.1:1195271-1198764 GCF_000951035.1 Colobus angolensis palliatus | reverse complement strand
TCTGCTGATATCCGTCCATTTACTGACTCACCCATCCATCCATCCATCCACCCACCCACCCATCAACCCATCCATCCATCCATCCATCAATCCATTCCCTTATCCCAGAAAAAAAAAGATTCAAATCACAGGAGACTTACTAGCACTCTAATAATAACTGGCACACATACTCAAAACACTTCAGCAGAAACTGGTTTCCACAAGCAGCGCTTGGAACCCAGTTCTTTTCTTTTCCTTTCCTTTCCTTCTTTCTTTGAGACAGAGTCTTGCTCTGTCACTCAGGCTGGAGTGCAGTAGTGCAATCTCAGCTCACTGCAACCTCCACCTCCCGGCTTCAAGTGATTCTTCTGTCTCAGCTTCCTGGGTAGCTGGGACTACAGGCACACGCCATTATACCCAGCTAATTTTTTTATTTTTAGTAGAGACAGGGTTTCACAATGTTGGCCGGGCTGGTCTTGAACTCCTGACCTCAGATGATCCATCCGCCTTGGCCTCCCAAAGTCCTGGGATTACAGGCGTGAGCCACCAGCGCCCAGCCAGGACCCAGTTCCTTTCATCACAAAATTTCTCGTTACTATATAAACCTCATTACATTCTACCCATCTCCCAGCCCTCTCAATCCTCAGCTTCAAACACAGTCCTCTGGAAGCACTGAGATCTAGTTTGTTTTGTCTCATTTTGTGTCTTTCAAGTTGTTCTGCACTTCTCTTTTTGGACTCCTTGGTTTGTCTTCAGAGAGACTCTTTCTTCCCTAAGGCAAACTTCAATTGCTGAATGTCCCATTTGTCAATCTTTAGTATATCCAAACTTCATTTTAAAATACTGAGAACAGATATGTCAAAAGGTCAGCAGTGTATCTCTAGGTAATGAGAATTCTTTTTTTTTTTTTTGAAACGCCTCCGCCTCCCAAGTAGCTGGGATTACAGGCACACAGCATCACGCCCAGCTAATTTTTCTATTTTTGTAGAGACAGGGTTTCGCCATGTTGTCCAGGCTGGTCTTGAACTCCTGACCTCAGGTGATCCACCTGCCTTAGCCTCACAAAGTGCTGGGATTACAGGCGTGAGCCACCACACCTGGCAGGGAATTCCTTTTAAATTTAGCTGTCTTTCCTAAATTGTCTGCAGTATACATGCATTGCTTTTGTAATTGGAAGCATAATGCTTAAAATGACATTTCTATTAAAAAAAAAAAATTAGCCAGGCATGGTGGCATACACAGGTAGGCCTAGTTGCTTGGGAGGCTGAGATGGGAGGATAGCTTGATTTCAGGAGTTTGAGACCAGCCTGGGTAACACAGTGAGATCCCAGCTCCACATAACATTAAAAAAAAATAGCCAGGGGTCGTGGTGCTTGCCTGTGGTCCCAGCTACTCAGGAGCTGAGGTGGGCAGGGTGGTGCAGTGAGCTATGATTCTACCACCACACTCCAGTCTGGGTGACAGATAAAGACCCTGTCTCAAAAATGAGGAAAGAAAGGAAAGGAAGAAAGGAAGGAAGGAAGGAAGGAAGAAAGGGAGGAGGAGGGAAGGAAGGAGAGAAAGAGAGAAAGAAAGAGGAAAGAAAGAAAGAAAGAAAAGAAAAGAAAAGAGAAAGAGGAAGGAAAAGGGAAGGAAGGGAAGGAAGAAAAGAAATAAAAAATATCACAGCATCCCCTCCCTGGCTGGATAACCCTAGAGAGGTTGGAGACCAGCATCAGAGAGGGAAGCAACTCAAATTAAATAACCCATGCCATAGCTGGGGGCGGTGACTCAACGCCTGTAATCCCAGCACTTTGGGAGGCCAAGGCGGGCGGATCACAAGGTCAGGAGATCGAGACCATCCTGGCTAACATGGTGAAATCCCATCTCTACTAAAAATACAAAAAATTAGCCGGGCGAGGTGGCGGGCATCTGTAGTCCCAGCTACTCGAGAGGCTGAGGCAGGAGAATGGCATGAACCCAGGAGACGGAGCTTGCAGTGAGCCGAGATCGCGCCACTGCACTCCATCCTGGGCGACAGAGCGAGACTCCGTCTCAAAAAAAAAAGAAAAAAAAAAGAAAAACCCATGCCACAAAGGATGGCAGGCGCAGACCCCGGCTCAAAGGTTTGGTGGTTTGGGGAGCTGGAACTGCTCCGGCACCCCCACCAGATGCACAGGGTGTGTGAGGGAGAGCAGCAGCCTCCCAGGAGGGGAGGGCAGGCCAGAGCAAGCTGCCCACGCTCCTCACAGCCACAGTGTTCCTTCCAGGCCCACGCTGCCCAGGGTGCTGTATCTGCCAGCTTGCCAGGCCTCATGCCGTAGGCCAGAGCTCTCAACCTTGAGCTACTGTGGTTTGGGACCAGATCATTCTTTCTTAGAGAGGAAGGTGGGGGGCTGTCCTGTGTCTTGTAGGACATGTGGCAGCATCCCTGGTGTCCGCCCACCAGAGGCCAGGAATACTTCCCCCACCCCCATGTCACAACCAAAACTGTCTCCAGGCAGGGCCCAAAGCTCCCCAGTGCGGCCTGCAGTGCCCAGGGAAGTCCCCAGCCCCCTGGGCCCTGCCGGCTCTCAGCCCTGGCTTATGGCAAAGTAGGCCTGTGTGTGGAAGATGCGTAGCCCAGAGAGCCCTCCTGCAGGCTCCCTCCCCTGTTCCCCTTTCTCTCAACACAGACCTGCTCCTCCACAGATGCAGGGTCCTCCTTCTACACTGGGGCAAAGAGCAGGGGAGAGTGAGGGGACCTGCGTCCTCATGGGGATCACAGCCTCATGAAGGGGTGAGTCGGACTTAGGATTCCTGAGCTCGTTCCTCGCCATTTCTCCACAGAGGATTTCAAACCATGGGAGCTCCTGGAACCGCCGCATCCTCCCCTCCCGGCCTTTACCAGACACTCCCCCCATCTCGGTTCCTCTGGCCTGACCTGGACACCCCCACATGGGGCTTGAAACAGCACAGGCTTGGGTAGACGGGTGGAAGTCCTTATCAAGGCTGGAGAAGAAGTGCGTGAGGTTCAGAGAGAACCTCTGGAGGAAGGCTCCTCTCCAGGGTGGTCCTGGCTTCCTTGGGTACCCTCGGTAGCAAGTGACAGAAACCCTCTCACATGAGCAGGTACTGAAAAGACCTGCCCTGCCTTCCCCTGACTGGAATGGTGCAATTCCATCTCCCCCACTGGTCCTCTGCTCTGTCCAAGAAGGGCCAGGCTTTTCCGACAGACCCAATCCTGACTGCCCCCACCAGTTTCTGCCTCTTGGGACCTATCCTTCTCCCAAAGTGCCCAAAGTATCTTGAGTTAGGGTCACCAAATTTAGTAAATGAAAACATAGCAAGCCTGGGCAACATAGCAAGACCTTGTTTCTATAATCAACAGCAACAACAACAAAACCCAGGCATGGTGGCATGTGTTTGTGGTCCCAGCTATTCAGGAGGCTGGAGGTGAGAGGATCACCTGAGCCCAGAAGGTCAAGGTTGCAGTGAGACATGATTGCACCATTGCATTCCAGCTTGGGAGAAGAAAGGAAGGAAGGAAGGGAGG
>NW_012116300.1:1185750-1195048 GCF_000951035.1 Colobus angolensis palliatus | reverse complement strand
GGAAGAAAGGAAGAAAGAAAGGGAAAGAAGGAAGGAAGGAAGGAAAGAAGGAAGGAAGGAAGGGAAAAGAAAAATAAACACAAGCGAAAGAAACTTACTAAAACACAAATTTTAAAAGAAGTAAATAGAACCCTGAGAAGTAAAAAGTAATTGATGGAGCTGTTGGGCTGGACAGAGGGGAGGTCCCCAGCTGGCCCCAGGGACTTCTTCCTCTTGCAGAAAGGAAAGGGGTTGCTCCTGCAAAGCAGCTGCAGATTCGCTTATCAAAATGTTTTCTTTTTTCTTTTTGAGTTGGAGTCTCGCTCTGTCGCCCAGGCTGGAGAGCAGTGGCATGATCTTGGCTCACTGCAACCTCCTCCTCCCGGGTTCAAGCGATTCTCCTGCCTCAGCCTCCCGAGTAGCTGGGACCACAGGCAGGTACCACTGCAGCAGGACGAGCCGCAGACAAGACTCCTCAGACACCGGATTAAAAAAGGAAGTGGTTTATTTGGCCGGGAATGTTGGCAGATTCGGGTCTTAAGGGCTGAGCTCCCTGAAAAAGGAATTCTTGGCCTTTTTAAAGGCTTACAACTTTAAGGGGTCCACGTGAAAGGGTCGTGATAAATCGAGCAAGCGTGGGAAACGTGACTGGGGGCTACATGCATCAGCTAACAGAACAAAAAGTTTTACAAGGCTTTTTTCATACAGTGGCTGGAATTTACAGATAACACAAGTCGTGTAGGTCAGGGGTCGATGTCATTAGTATTACTTTTTGTTTTAAAGTCGTAGGGCCGGGTGGTGGTGCCAAGGTTGTCTGGCTATTTATCTTACTTTTGTTTTTTTCCAATTTTTTGCTTTTTTTCTGCTCTTGTGAACTAGGCAAGGCGCGGGGAGGAGGGCAGCAGGAGTAGTAGTGGTCTCCTTCCTCACCACCATATCCAGCTAATTTTTGTATTTTTAGTACAGACTGGGTTTCACCATGTTGGCCAGGCTGCTGTGGAACTCCTGACCTCGTGATCCGTCCCCCTTGGCCTCCCAAAGTGCTGGGATTACAGGTGTGAGCCACCGTGCCTGGCCCAAAATGTTTTCTTAAATGTGTTCTGTGCCTGGGCTTTGATTATCAACATGTTGAATGGCAAGTCTGCTCACCATAATTTTGAAGTGGTGATGGCTGTAAATTTCAAGGTGTCTGTGACAACAGTATTTGATGTGGTCATTTCATGGGTATTGCATGTGAGGTCACATTCATACCCGAAGGAAACATGAAATTTTCAGTCAAGGGCAATAAAAAAAAAAAAGAGGTAATTTTCCCGCCATCTCAGTTCACAGATTCTCTGAATTTTGATTTCTGATTTCCAGTTAAGAAGTGGCTCTCAACCAGCATTTAAAAATAAATAAAAATAAAAATAGAAGTAGAGAAGAGAAAAAAATGCTAGTGTGTATTTCATACAGAAAGATGAAGCTGGGTTGTGAAATCTTTGCCTAGGTCTGGTGTTCAGGGGCCGTACTTTGCAGCTTGGCCACCTCAAGGTGAACTTCCAGCTCTACCTCTAACTGCTGTGTAGGACAAGTGACTTTGCCCTCAGTGCCTCAGTTTCCTCATTTTGCAGAGATAATTGAAGTGCTGTCCTTCAATTGTTGTAAGTGGGGACTTTGGGTGGAGCCCCTGAAACAGGACCTGGCCCTTCCCCTGATCACTGACTGTTTGTTGCATTAGAGGATCACCGGGTGTTTGGCTGTTGCATTAGAGGATCACTGGGTGTTTGGCTGTTGCATTAGAGGATCACTGGGTGTTTGTCTGTTGCATTACACGTGTTGCTTCCTGTGTCTCAAGTAGGATCAATTTCTCTCTGTGGATCATGGTCCCAAAGGGCTGAAAACCCTGTCCCTGGAGGCCCCTGGAGCTCTGATCTTGGCAAGTGCCCATGTGGACTTGGAGGCTTGGGAAGGGGACATGAAGAATGGGCCAGGTCTAGGGCTTATACTGATTTCCTGTTGCTACTGTGACAAATTACCACAGTGTGAGGCCTGCTATCTCCAGCCATTTGCATCTCCTGCCTTTGCTCATGTTGAGCCCTCAAACTGTAATGCCCTCCTCCCCTTGTCTCCACTTGGCCAACTGTCCCTCATCCTTTAAGACTTACCTCAGACACTGCCTCCTCTAGGAAGACTTCCCTGAAGCACATCCCTTCACCTCACCTCTGGGCAGGTGCCCACGCACAATAACCTACATGTGTCCCCAGCCATGCAGATGGCAAAGTGAACTGCCACTATCTGCCTCTGCGCCAGCCCCCACCACAGTGTATATGCACTCAGCTGAAACCTGGCCTCTTCTTTACACCCCCAGTGCCAGGGGAGCCTGGTGAGGACAAGGCCTTGGCAAACATTTACTGAGTGAATGGATGAGTGAGTGGCTTCCCTGAGGCCCCTTGAACACTCAGAGAAGCCCAGGACTGAATGGCCAGAAGAGGCCCGCTGGATGGGCCTGGGGTGAGGGACAGTGGGGAGTGCTGGCCTTGAAGCCTGACTCTTCAAAGATTGTGGGACTGGCACAGAGACCCACAGCATCCCTGAGGGGGTAGTGCTGCTCTCTTTCTGTCCTCAGCAGAGTCACCTTTGCCCTATCCCTCATCTCAGTTCACTGGGCTCCAGCACTGCGACCTTTGTCTCCAAGGAGTGGGGAAGGCTTTGGTTGTACCCCAGATGCAAGGACCAATCCTGGATGCACTGATTCTGCAGAAACTTTATTTATTGGTGGATTCAGATCCAGCGTCCTGACTCCGTTACTCCAGTACCATCAGCCACCACCACCCAGATGGCCTCAGCTCGGATGGCCCCGTACCCCACCCTAGAGACCCGAGGGTGCCTTTGATGGTCATGTGAAACTAACTGGCGGTTCAGTGGTCGGCTCCTCTAGTGGGTAATTCCATTCAAAGCCAATGCTCTTGATGCCGAGGAGTCCATACTGGCCATAGATGCCCACCAGCACCTGCCCCTCTTGGCTGGGGTAGGCAGAGAAGATCTGGCCATCGAGCTTCCCAAAATAGAAAGTGCGGTCCTTGCTGGTGTACACAACCATACCCCGGAGGAAAGCTTGGAAGGCAACAAAGATTTTTGTGATGTATTCGCCTGGCTGTAGGGTGACTTCCTGGGTATTCCCACCTGAGGCGCCCTGTTTCACGTCCCAGGTGTCTCCAAGTTTCACCTGGACACTGGGAGAGAGGCAAAGCTTTGGACGCCCAGATCTGGAATGGCCCAGCACATCCTGGGTCCTCAGCGACCCCACCCTCCTTCCCAGGATGCAGAGAGTCCAGCACCATCAGACTTCGGGTCCCTGACACAAACTCACTGGTCACCAACCCTGGTTCTACCGCTTTCGGGCCCTGTGATCTTGAGCTCATTACCCAGTCTCTTTGGACTCAGTTTCCCCATCTGCAAAGTGGATGTGATTTTTGGGAGGAGTCACTGAGGTCCAGGCGAGGAGAGCTCCGCACAGTGCCTGGTCCACATGACCGCAGAAGGCACCAACTGCCGTCACTGTGGCCCACATATGAGCTGCCTCTGGCCGAGCCTGGACCTCCCGAGTCTTAGTCACTCTGAGCAGAGCAGCTCACAGACCGAGGGGCAGGTGACTTCCCACACTTGCAAGCACTTCCCCGACGGGGCTTATCTGCATCCCTCCCTCACCCTGCTGCTCTCCTAGGACTCACCCCTCCGGCTCGCCACGCTCACACTGTCTCCTCTGCTGCTGGGCTTCTCTCCCCTCTCCCAGGACCCTGGAACTCCTAAGTTCAGGGCAAAAATCCATCCCAGACCTCCAGCAGAGACACCTCGATATGAAGGAAATGGTCCTGGATTTCTCCCTCTAACACTTCTGCTGACTCATGTTCAGTCAGTGGTCCACTCTGACCCTTACCTCCTGTCTTCTTTGACAGTAATCGGACAGACTTTTCCCTGACTTTCCTATCAGGCATGGGGACGGAGAGGTCATTTTTGGTTGAGTTGAGCTTGGGTTGAAGGGAGAAGGTAGGGAGGACGGTCTGACCTCTGCTCAAGCCATGAAGCATCAGTGGGGGCCAGGCATGCGTGGGAAAAGTGGCTACAGGTACCTACCGCCTGCCCCGAGTTCCTGAAACTGTGGGATGGGTGGGGACATGGCCTCACTCACCTTTTCACCAGGAGAAGACCCACAGACACCCGCAGCCCTGTGATTTCATGGTCGTAGTCTTCAGTGGTGGTGAAATACTTGCCTCCTCCAGGGCCGTACATCTCTGCAGGAAAGAGAGAACAAAAGGGAAGAAAATCCCCACGCAGTGATATGGGGGCAACCTCTGCCAGAACAGGGGACCCCGCCCCTCTAGGCAGACAGGATGGTTCTGTGACCAGAGTTAGTCTGGGACAAGGGCCGGGTGAGTCCCTGGCTGTCCTGGAGGGAGGCAGGGGAGGTTGAGGGCAGACTCCACCGACTTACTCCCTGCCCAGGTGGGGCCCCCCAGGAGGGCAAGCGTGAGCAGCAGCAGCATGGCCTGTGGCCGGCACATCCCAGGGCTCTGCGGGAAGAAGAGAGGCCTCCTGACTCCAAAGCAAGGGCCAGTGTGGCCTCGCTGGGCCCTACCCATGGAGCCAAGCACCTTACCTCGCCTGTGACTGGGTGTCTGGTTGTGTCGGGCACCCTTCACATCACCTTTATACTCTCCTGGGCCCTCTGGGCCACCATCCAGAAGGAAGGAGCAAGGGGCCACCAGGGGGACAGGAAGGAGCTGGCTGTGGGGCTCTTCCTGGGGGAAGGCCCAGGGCCGGCCTTGGGGAGGCTCCCGGACGTGTGGCATTTGCTGTCTTGGCTCTGCAGCCTACATAAACAGAGCTGGGGACAGTGACGGGCACTTTACAATCACCTCTGGGCTCTCTCCAGTCAACACTGGTGCCAACCTGGATGGCAGAGTTGGGGAGAGCCTGGCTTATCCAGCTCAGCCTGATGGCTTCCACCCGAGGGTGGCAGGTGAAGGGTCCACAGAAGCTCCATGGGGCCCACTGCCACCGTGGGTGACCTGGAGTCAGGGCCTCCTTCAGACTCAGGCAGCACTCGGTGCCTGGTAGGCTTCCTAGGACCCAGGCCAAGCTCGACTCGGGCCCTGAGAGAGCCCGAATGGACCACCCAGCCCTTTGTGTCCTGTGCCCTGTGCAACAGGTGCCCCAGGCACTGGCCCTCAAGGCACTGCCCTTGGAGGCTGCCTGGGTTTCTCCTCTGTGCTGCATCTGGGTGGAGCGGGTATGAACCAGTGTTCAGGGGCTCAGAGATCATGGGAGGGAAGGACACCAAAGGTGCAGTTCTTGCCACGATGGGAGGCAGGGAGCCTGGGGAGGGCGATCCCCCAGGCCGGTCCTTCCGAGGTGTCGGCCCTCATCTGGGTGGGAACTGGTGCTTCTCCAGGGCTTGGTTCCGGGGGCCCTGCTGGTTTTCTGTCTCACTCCTTTTCCCCCTCAGTCCCTCTTGGTGGGGAGGCCTGTGCAGGTGGATGCCTGTGGGCAGAATGCCATCACCCTCAGACACCAGCTAAGAAAAGCTCGTGTTTGGAGATGTCTCGTCCCAAGGACCCTGAAGGATCCAGGGCATTTGGGAGGGAGCTGGAGTCTGCAGAAGAGGTGGGGTGTCAGGTAAGGATCAGGGGAGAAGAGATACAGGCTGTCAGATGCCCAAGCAAGGTGGGCACCAGGGGACAGATTTGCAGCTCAAACGCAGTTCCATGCATGTCCTCAGGACACCTCTTGTGTGTGTTCCAGGGACTGAAGCTCCACAGGGCCCACGACCACTCGGAACAGCCACAGGGCCGTGATCACCAACACAGGACCCTGGAGCCAGAGGCGGCTCCAGCCCGGCTTCCTGATGTAGCGGGGCTGGGATCTGCGGGCACTTGCTTCACCTCTCTGGGCCTCTGTTCTGTGTGGATAACAGCAGAACCTCCCCTTGAGGGTGCCGTGAGGAGCCGAGATCCTCCCCCCGGGGCCAGTTGCCCTGAGCCTTAGACTTTATGCCTTGGGGGAGACTGTACAACGTTAATTTTTGGAAAGAGCAAAAGCTGAGAAATCACGGACGCGTCCACCCGGAGATGCCGAGAGCCCCGGTGGTGGATCCCTGGCTTTGGAAAACTTGGGTGGAGAGGGTGGGGGACGCTCCCACTGCACACCCATCCCCTAGGGAAACAGGGTGGAAGACCAATGTGTCTGGACCCCACATGCTTCCCAGGAAGAGGGCTGCGGAGAAGGGCTTTGTGCATGCACAGAATGACTCTGGAAGTGCTGGCTCGCCAGGAACGGGGACGCTGGTCTCATCGGGATGAGGGTGGGCAGGGGCTGCGAGAGGGGCGGGACTTTAATGACTTGAACCAGGGCCTGCGCCAGGGGTGGCGAAATATGGCCCAGCCAACCACCACCTGTCTCTGCCCAGCCCACGAGCAAAGAATGTCTCCTACCTGTTAACATTCTTAGGAAACATTCAAAAGAACGATGTCTTGTGGACCATGAAAATTCTTTGAAATTCCCATGCCCCAGTTCACAGGTCAAGCATCATTGGCTTGTGAGCATCATTGGCCCACAGCCGCCATGCGCTCATTGGCATGTGGCCTGTGGCTGCCTTCATGCTTGCACAGAAGCTCACATGGCTGTGACAGAGACCTGCAGACCCTGAACCTAAAATTCTACTATCTGGCACTTCACACAAAATGTCCGCCCACCCCTGGTCGATACCTATTCCCAAAGAACCACCAAAGCCCTGTACATGGTGCTGGATGGCACAGTCAGGAAGGGGGCTCACTGTGACCCCCCAGCCCTGATGGGGCAGGAGCAGAGCAGCACATTAGCCTTGGCACCTGGCCCTTGCTCTGGCGCCTGCACCATCTCCCTGGAGAGGCTGATCAGGGCTGGGTTCCTACTGACTAGTGTTTCAAGGTGAGACCCCAGCTGCACCTCTCTGCACCCCCTCAAGCGCTCCTCTGATTTCAGGGGAAGCAGAGCCCAGGCCGGGGGAGGGTAAGCGGAGCCCCTCTCAGGAGGAACCCCCTTCAAGGAGGTGGAGGTGGAAGAGGCGGAGCCCTTGGCCAGCACAGCTCTTGGAGGCAGGAGCTTAGAGGTGGCACAAAGGGGCTGTGTTCTCGCCCCAGCCCAGCCTGAGGGCGCCTTTCCACATTTTGCTGGCAGTTCGGAGGCCTTCTTTCTAACTCCAGGCTGACAGGGTTTGGTGCCCAGAAGGAGAGTCATCTGGGCCAGGACTCCAGAAGCACCAGCTGGGGTTGGGGGCACTTGGAGGCAGAGACAGTGCACACTGGAGGGGATGTTAAGATGGTGAGAACACGGGGATCACACATGCTCGTTCACACACGTGCACTTGAAGATGCATGTATACACATGCAGCCAGACACACACCACCCAGCCTCTCCTGCAAGGGGGGCAGGCACACACGACACTCCTCCTCACCTGCATGCCTGGCCTGTGGAAGAAGCCCACCTGGTGGGAGGCACCCCTCTCCCACCCTCCATCTGCCCTGGCCCAAGTGCTGGCCCTGAGCCTGCACTTAGGGAGACTCAACACAGGCCCTTTGTCCCTTGGGATCAGGGCTCCCAAGAGAGGGATTTACTGAGCATTTATTTCCTGCCCCGGGCACGCCCAGTCCTCATTCTGCCAGGAGAGGGGAACAATGAGGCCTTCTCCTGCCTGCAGAGGTGGCCCCGGGTCGGCTGGTCCTTGTATGTCAGGAGTCGGGTTAGGGCCACAAGTCCCTGGCCTCCCTGCCCTCCAGGTGTGGGACTTGGGAAGACCCCTCTGTGGCTCTGCAGCCTGAGGCGCAGCAGACAAGAGGGTCTCCATCTGCACCCACTCAGTGGGTGGGTCCTCCCTGTGGCCTGGGGGCCAGGCTGAGCCTCTGCGGGAAGCCCCCAGCCTCACTGGAGGCAGGAATACGAGTCCCTGGCTAGGATCTCTGGATAGGACTGGCCTGACTGAGACTCTGAGCAAAGTCAGGAGCTGTCTCCTTCCAGGGCCTTGGCCGCTCCCTGGGACTCAGGAACCAGAGGGAAGGTCCTGCTGCCTGGGGGAGGGGCAGGATCAGAAGCCCAGGGGCCTTTACCCCAACCCCAGCAGTTCAACACGGGCTATGCATGTGGACTTGCCCTTGAGCGGCTGCTGCTGGGGAAGGAGGCCCTGAGGGAAGGTACCGCAGCCTTGTGCTCCTGAAACCACAGCTCTCACATGCCTGTGGCACACTCACTGGGTTCCCGTTGGTGCCACACCTGTGCTAAGAATTTTTTTTTTTTTTTTTTTTTTCCCCTGGATTAAACAAAGTCTGTCTCTGTTGCCCAGGCTGGAGTGCACTGACTCGATATCGACTCACTGTAACCTCCACCTCCCGGGTTCAAGCGATTCCCCTGCCTCTGCCTCCTAAGTAGCTGGGATTACAGGCATCCACCACCACACCTGGCTGATTTTTTTATTTTTAGTAGAGATGGGGTTTCATCATATTGCCCAGGCTGGTCTCGAACTCCTGACCTTGTGATCTGCCTCGGCCTCCCAAAGTGTTGGGATTATAAGCATGCGCCACCACACCCAGCCTCCACTAAGCGTTTTATCTGCACTTACCCCAGAGAAACTCAATACTTTTATTGGAAAACCAGGACACGTAACCACACATTTTACCTAATCTTTCACGTAATTCACCTTCCACTAGTGTTGATGTCAGGCTCAGCCTTTGCACCTGCCCCAGTAGATTCCGTGATAAGTGACCTGAGCAGCCTGGCCCAGCGCCACACTCCGACCCTGTTCCTGACTGCATCTCATGCAGCCACTCCCAGCCTCGGTTTCTCTATCAGTAAACAGGCCCCTAGCACACCCCAGCACCTGAGGCTGTTGGGAGGGAGGAGTGAGACAATGTTTGTGGCCGCCAGCCGTCTGGGAGGTAATTCAATCGTGGGCAGTGAGTTACCGCCATGCTGCTGTTCTCGTGATAGTGAATTCTCACGACGTCTGATGGTTTTATACAGAGATGTTCCCCCTTTTGCCTGGCACTTCTCCTTCCTGCCACCATGTGAAGAAGGACGTGTTTGCTTCCCTTTCTGCCATGACTGTAAGTTTCCTGAGGCCTCCCCAGCCGTGCTGAACTGTGAGTCAATTAAACCTCTTTCCTTTATAAAATACCTACACTCAGTTATGTCTTTATTAGCAGCGTGAGAATGGACTGATACATGAGGACCAGCCTGGATGAGGCCCTCGATGGTGTCAGGCACTAGAACAGCCTCAAACTGGTTTGAGTCAGTTGCTCATCTCCTTCCCA
>NW_012116300.1:1175579-1184230 GCF_000951035.1 Colobus angolensis palliatus | reverse complement strand
AAAAAAAAAAAAAAAAAAAGGATGATGGGAAAACTGGCTGAAAGCTGTTGTAGCCATTGAGTAGCATTTCATGACTGGGTTGAAATACAGCAGAAGACAAGGCCAACTCTATAAAAGGAACCACTAGTACAATTTGAACAAAAAGTTGTATTAGCGATATCGCCAAAGTTACCCACTAGGTGGAGTAAAGCACGTTTTTAGGTCCAGTTCTGTTAAGTTACCCAAAGCAGTTACTGGCTGTAAATCTTTATACAGATTATCCTGTCAAGGGAGAAAAGTGGGCCTTAAGAGAAGTAAGTGGACCACCATGATATGGAATCCCGTTTTGATGGTCTTGGGAAAAGCTGCAGTATGAAGCTGGCAATTTTGCAGTTAAAATGTCTCTGGTTATGGCCTTGGATGGTTGGTGAACTCTCAGTGCGGTCCACACATCAGGCACAATACTTGTCCCTTGATATTTCTGTGAAGTTGTTTAGTTTTAGCTCACAGGGCATTTATGAAAGAACAACTTACAGTTTTAACAATTCCATAGGAGAAAAGTGGATTGGAGGAACTTAGAATTTGGGGTCTGATATAGTCTATAGGTAGATGATAAAACTGGTCTATAAACAATTTAAATATGACATTCCAAAGCCTTTGTAATGTTACAGGATCTCTGGGGTATTGTTTTTCTGGCTGGAAACCTGTGGCTGCTGGCGCCTTGGCCCAAGTTTTGCTCGGGCCTGCTGGGCTCATTTCACCCACTCAGCCTGGCGGGCTGCGCTTGACTCACACTACCGGCCTGGATCCCGTGCCTCCAAGTGAGACTGCGAGCCAGCTGTGGAATGGCGACGGGTGTGTGAGTGAGCATGGGCTCTAGCCACTGTGCAGTCATACATGCCAGCTGCTGCCACGGGGCAGGCAGCTCCAGGTCCCAGCATGGGCGCCACCTCTCTGCGAGGCTGCAGCTGGACAGGGTGCACCACAAGCAGCTTGGCTGGCACCAGGGAATGTGGTGGCACCTGGAAGCTTGGAGATGCCAGGAACCACAGAGCCCCAGAGAGGGAGACACAGACCTGGCTCAGGGAGCTCCCAGGTCTGGGCTCTCCTGAAGGACTGCAGCTTTTCTCTCCTTCTCTTCACCGGAAATGTGGTGAGCAAGGGCCATGTTCAGCCCTGTTTGTGTTACAGCTCCTTTATCTTCGCCATTTCATGGGTCCCAAGTTCTTGTCCTGTGACCAGGAAGAACGAGGTACGCAGACAAGTGGAGGGTGAGCAAGGCAAAGAGGAGCTTTACTGAGTGACAGAACCAAATTTTGGGTAAAGCAGTTAGAGTCAGTTACTACTATACTGATTGGACAAAGAATAGTCGTTAACTGTGAAGATGTGACAAAATTATGTGAGGCTTAGAATGTAAGAGCTATTCTTTAAATGTCTGTGCAGGATTCTCTTGGTCTCAATTTCTCACCCTTGAAGGTAGAGTGTTACCTTTCCTTCTGGTGTAGGGAGAGTGTCTTTTACATGAACTTTTCATCCTTTGCTTTAAAGAAACAGCACAAAGGTCAAAATGGTTTTTTTAAAACCTGCTCTTTTCAAGTGCTTTACTTAAATAGTCAATATGCCAGAATACTGAGGAGCTTGGAGAAAAGAGAATTTAGTTTAGAGAGGGATAAAGAAAAGGTGTAGAAATGGGACAGGGAGGCTGCAGACAGGAAAGAATCTCAGCTCGCTTTGAGCCAGTGTCTTGCGGAGAGGCAATTTTGAATCAGAATGCGCTTAGAACTTGCCACTCATTCAGATTGCTTAATTTTAGGCTCACGGTCTCATAATTTAGCCCTAAAAGACAATTTTGGGGGAACTCAAAAGACCCCCAGTGAAGCGGTGTCATTGTCTGGGGTAAATACCCAAGGTTTGTTGCCTCATGCCAAGGAAATCAAGGACACAGACACATGTGGAGTGAGATTAACAGCAGAGGTTTAGTAGAAGGAAAAAGAAAGGAGAACAGTTCTGTCTCCAGTGAATGAGAGCGGCTCTTGAGTGGGACTTCTTGCCGGCGGCAGAGTGCACAGGGTTTTATAGACAGGCTTGAGGAGGCGGTGCCTGATTTACATAGGGCCCAAAGATTGGCTGGACTAGGTGTGATGTTTACATAGCGTGTGGGGAAGCTGGTCACCCCACCCTAATCTCTTATTATGCAAATGAGGTCTCTACTTGGCCAGTGCCACATTGCCTGCTCCTTACTGCGCATGTGGTTGACAAGGAAAGAGGAAGATGGAGCCACCATGCTGGACATGCCTGGCCCCCAGTTAGCCTTTTCCTACGACACAGCTGCTAGCATTCACCCATGCAAGCTTCTAGCCTGCTTGTCTGTATCTGCATCTCGATTTTACAAGCTGCTCTTTGTTAGAAAAGAAAATAACTTGGGGGCTGCTTTTTATCAGAAAGAAAACCTGCCCGGGCGCGGTGGCTCACGCCTATAATCTCAGCACTTTGGGAGGCCAAGGGGGACAGATCACCTGAGGTTGGGAGTTCGAGACCAGCCTGAACAACATGAAAAAACCCCGTCTCTACTAAAAATACAAAATTAGCCGGGCGTGGTGGCACATGCCTGTAATCCCAGCTACTCAGGAGGCTGAGGCAGAAGAATTGCTTGAACTTGGGAGGTGGAGGTTGCGGTGAGTCGAGATCTCACGACTGCACTCCAGCCTGGACAAGAGCAAAATTCCATCTCAAAAAAAGAAAGAAGAAAACCATACCAATAACTTCCTTCCCCTCGCTATCTGCGTAAATAATTTCTTCTTAACTCCTATATCACCAGGAGGGCCATAAAAGATCCGAAGTAGCTCAGGTGTACTCTGTCCCCTGATTTGAAAGCACCTCTAGCCTCAGTCACTGAGCCACAGCCAAGGACTTGGCAGCCCCTGCTTCGAATCCTCTCACTCCCCCACACTCTGTCCCCCTCACACTGCTTTCTCCTGCCACGCCACTGCCTTCCACAGGCCATTTCCACCGAGGAAAAGGAATCATCTTGTACGTCCACTATCCAGAACCTCCACTCTTTCCACCCCTTTGCTGATGTAAGTAAGAGTGATGACCTGCTCCCTGCAGGCACTGAGGATGAGATCCATGCAAGAATTCAGCAGAGAAATGACAGGAAAACCCTTACTCCTGTCCAAGGGATCACTAAGGATTACAATAAAAAGCAACTAGTGAAGGCATTTAAGAGGAAATTTGCCTGCAATGGGACGGTAACTGAGCATCCAGAATTCGGAGAAGTCATTCAGCTACAGGGTGACCAGTGCAAGAACATATGCCAGTGCCTTGTAGGGGTGGGACTGACTAAGGACGATCGGCTGATGGTTCAAGGGTTTTAACTACTTGTGGCTCACTGAAACTTAAGTGAGGATTTCCTCGTAATGAGTAGAATTTCCCTTCTTTCCCTTGTTACAAGTTTAAAAACCTCACAGTTTGTCTAATGTAACCATTTGGGGTCTGCTTTTAACTTGGACTAGTGTAATTCCTTCATGCAATAAACTGAAAAAATAAAAATAAAAAATAAAAACATCGCTAAGGGAGGACCATGATTTTCAAACATGGAGCCAGCTGGAGTCCCACAAGGGGAAGCATTATTGCCTGCTCCCTGGGTGCCCAGAGCCTCACCTCAGGGCTGCGCCAGCTCTGGGGCATCCTATGCCCCGCGACTACTCTCAACATGGTGGGGGGCGTGGTCAAGAGAGAAACGCCCACCCTGGTGTCCTTGTCCTCAGTGGATCAATGCTGAGGCCCCCACAGGATTGCACCCCAGTTGCCTAGAATGGCACCCTCCGTGTTTGTGCAAGCTCATCAGCGTTCCCTCCTTCCCTGCCTCAGTGTCCCCACTTCCTGCAATCACCTCCCAGATAAACTACCTGCACCCCTGTCCTGGTCCTAGGTCAGCCTTGGGGGTAAGACCAGGATGTCTGGCGTTTCTATGCTGGATCCTTGGGGGGTGAGGGATGTCAGGATCATTTCCTCCAATGCACACACCCCCATTCCAGGCTTCTCAGCTCCTGGCACCCTGGAACTACTCCTGTTCCATTGCCGGGCATGATATGCATCTAATTTCAGCTACTCAGGAGGGTGAGGCAGGAGGATCGAGATCAGCCTAGGAGTTCAAGACCAGCCAGGGCAACACACAATTCTCTGATCAAAACAGAACAGATGCGGGTGTGAGCCAGGGGCACAGACAGGCCGGCTGCACAGGAGAGAATGAGCTGTACATGAAGCCACTGCATTTGAGGATTACTCTGCAAGGCATCAACTGGAATGTATTTATTACCAAACAAGACAGAAGAGAACCAGGGCCTGACTTAGCAGTGGCCCCAGCCTGCACGGGCTTGGATAGGCTCAGGCCGGCCCCAGGAGTGGGAGAGCCCAGAGAAGAGGGAGAAAGAGCAGCGGCCAGGAGGGGTCTGGCTGGGACATGCCACTCTGGGCCATCAGCTTCTGGATCCACCCGAAGTGGTAGCTGACATTGGTGTAGACACCGGGCCGATTGGGCCGACCACAGCCCACTCCCCAGCTCACGACTCCAATCTGATACCACAGTCCATTCTTGTTACAGGCCAAGGGTCCACCTGAGTCACCCTGGGGAGCAGCGGGGCTGAGGTCAGCCTGGGGCGCAGTGAGTGGGGCAGGGGAGAAGCCGAGAGCAGGAAGGGCTGTAGGGCTGGGTACTGGGTGCACATCCTCCTCCTCCCCCTGGCAGCGGCCGAGCCTCTGTTTCTGCATCTGCAGAGTAGGGCAACAGTCTCCACCTCCTGGGGTTGGCATGAGGGTCAAATAAGGCACAGGGACACAGGTTGCTTTCCTGGGCTGGGAGTGGTGGCAGGGACACTCACGAAGCAGGAATCCTTCTCGCCTTGGGCATCACCAGCACAAACCATGTCTCCAAAGATGTCTGTGCGGAAACTGTACTTGAGGAAGAGGTAGTTGCACATAGAGTTGTTTATGACGGCGACCTGAACTTCCTGGAGGGTGTAGGGAGATGGCAGTTCTGTGGGGACGATAGAGGGAAAGAGAGAGACACCAACCTGAGGCCCCTCTAGGGAGGGATGGCATAGGCTGTGGGGGTGGGGGTCCTAGGGCACCCACTGTGCCTGGCAGGTTCATCTCCATTACCCCCAGCTCCAGCCCAGACCCCAGCACAGCAGAGGCCCTCAGCAGCATCACGAAGGCCCCAGGGAGAGACAGGCTGTCAGAGCTCCCCCAGCCTCACTTTCCCTATCTGTAGAATGGCAACAATGGCCCTGCCTGCGCCCACGGAGAGATTCCTTAGCAAAAAGGAGCAGGGGGAGGGGCGAAGGCAGCTGAGATGGTGTTAAGATGAGCACCCAAAGCCAGGCCTAGGGGAGAGGCAGCCTGGCTGCAGCCCTGGCCTCAGTAGCAGCTGGGCGCTTTCAGGGCCTGGGCACAAGCTTGTTGCAGTGCTCTTAGGGCCCCCCCAGTACCCCTGGGAGGCAGCAGTCATCAGGACCCACTCCCAGATAAGGAGAGTCAGGGGGATATCACCCCGCTGACCCCTGGCAAGGCACTGGGGAAGTCTCAGAGCCTGACAGGAACCCACACCTGTCCAATTCCTGCCTCAGAGTCCCAGTCAGCACCTTGTCCTGCAGAGGATGACAAAAGACAACAAGGCCCAACGTGCAGGCAGCGCTTCCCATCAGCGGGGCCTCTTCTAAGCCCTTGGGACTAACAACCTGGGAACTAGCCTGTGATGTGGAACCATCATTACCCTGTTTCACAGGGGAGGAAACTGAGGCACTGTGAGATGAACAGCTTTGCCCAAGGCCTCCCAGTCAGAGCAGGGCAGAGCAAAGGTGCACACCAGCCAGGGGGCTCCAGAAGTGCCTGCCCCCCGCCTCCCCTACACTGTGAGTTGAGGCACGGCCTGGGGTTGGTGTGACCTGTCCACTCTGGGCTGGGGAGAGAGGGTGGCAGAGGCAGCCTGGCCGTGCCCCCAGTTCACACCCACTCATCTTTGCAGCAGGGGCCCTTCTCAGGGAAGGGAAAGGATCCCTCCTCTAGAGGGAAGCGGCTCCAGTGCTGAGTTCCCCATTCCCGCTTCCAACTGCTGGGGTGTGACCTGGGGACATCCCTTACTCTCTCTAAGGCAAGGGGCCCTGACTTCTCCATTTATCAGTTCTTGGCAATTTCCATAACCCTCTCAGTTTTCTCATCTGTAAAATGGGTATAAAAACGTTACCAACTTCATTCCTAGGTGAGCTCCAGGGGGAGGAGAGGCCGCGCCTGGCTCACTGCTGGGTCCCCATGCCTAGAACAGTGCCAGGCACACTGCGTGTGCTCAAGGAACCACATTTGTTATTGTTACTACTGTTGTGGGATGATGCAGGGACAGGCCAGACGGTGGGGGCAGAGGGAAGGGGATTCCTGATACAGGAACACACCCGGTTGGGGGCTGCCGGCCCCAGGGCTCCTCCAGATGCTGAGCCCACTTCTGAAAGAAACAGCATGTGTGTTGGGGGACACGCAGGTGCCAGGGCAGGCCCGCCAGAGAATCCCCAGAGGGGTTTCGGTGGGAGCTGCGGTTGAGCATGGCTTGAAAATTTCTGGGGAGAGGAATGGGCTCAGTGCTGCAGGAGAATCGGCCAGAGCTAGGGTGGGTGCAAGAGGCTTGGACAGGCAGCCCGGGAGCCTGATGCTTGGGGCATTGGTGAGCACCGGGGGAGGTGGAAAGATGCAGCAATAAATTCAAGCCTGAGGTTTATGTCGCCAAGCCCTCCAGAACCCCTCCACCACCCCACCACCCACAAGCCTGTGCCAAGCTGGCCTCCCTCTCACACTCTCCTTCTGGCCCCCACAGCCCATGGAAGGGAGAGACTGGGTGTTTGGTCCCTGCCCTGGCAGGTGAGGAGAGACTGCTCGCAAGAGGGGCGTAGCCTGTACTCCCTGACCAAGCAAGAGGATATTGTGCCTGTGTAGGGGAACAGGTGAACAAAGACAGTTCCTCCCTGACCCGCCTGTCCCCAGCCTCACCCTCATCCTCTTTGATGTTCCCCCAGCCGGTCACCCAGCAGTCTGTCTGGTTCTGAAACTCAAATGTGGAAGCCTGGAGACAGATGGGCTGGATGTGGTTAGTGTAGGTGACAGGTGCAGACAGCTTCACCAAGGCAATGTCATAGGGTGAATTCCCCAGGTAGCGAGGGCTCAGATAGATATTCGACACAAAGTAACGGGTGTAGTAGGCCTGCAGGCTCCAGAAGGATGGCATGGAAGTCAGCTGGCCAAACTGGATCGTCCACCCAGAGGGATCACTAAGGTCACTTTCGCTGGTAGAAGAGAAGAGTGCAATCAGGAGCCCTGGATGGAGGACTGGCTGCCTGAGCACAACTGGGGCCCAGTCCAGGAGGGAAGACTGTGGCGTTGCTACTACTTGCTAACACCCAGGGTCCCCTGTAGAAATGAAAGAGCCCAGAGAGATCACAACCAAAGTCCTAGGACCTGCTCCTGGAGCAGGAGGGTGAGGTCTTGTCATTTCCCAGAGCTGTCCCAAGGACCCTTGCATTAAGTCAAGGCCTTCATGCATTAAGTCAAGGCACCCCCATGCAGCCCAAGGAGGAATGGGCAGATGCACCACGGCAATGTGGGCTTGGCGGGATGGAGTCCACACAGCGTCCCAGTGCTCGCCTTCGTTCAGTGCTCCACACTGTACTGCACGTCCACCAGGAGGGGGGATGAGGGTGGGATGGATGGCGGTGAACTTTGGGTTAAAAGAAAAAGGGAGAGAATACCCAAAAGTGTGTGGAAATGTTCTGGAAGAACATTCTGGAAGAACCTGAACAGGGTTCCCTCCAGGAGACCCAAAAGGAACTGGAGTGGGTGTAATCAGCTGCAGCAGAGCCTGGGGCTCAGTAGAACACCAGGCGGCATCCACGCACCACATTCACGCCCAAGTGTGGCATCAGACCATAGGTAAAGTTAGGTGGCACTCCCTCCAGCCCTGCTCCTGCCCCTCCCCACACCCCTCAGTTCGCACCCCACTCACTCTTCAAAGCAGTGCGCGGCCGTGAGCGCCCAGCGGTGGCTGAGCAGACTCGCTCCGCACACGTGGGAATCCCACAGGCGCAGGCTCCCTTGCCATGGCCAACGCCCGAGTTCAGCGTCCTGTCCGCCCACGATGCGCGTCGTGATGACCCGTTGGCCGCATGGTCCTCGGATGGTCAGAGGAACTGCTGAGCCGCGGGAGGCAGCCCCCCAAGCCCAACCTCTCCCTTTCTCCCCTTCAACCCAGTCCGGGAAACCACGTTTTTGCCCACCCAGTGTCCCCTCGCGTGTGTGCAGAAGGAAGTAGGTGACATTGGAGACCCTCCCACGTGCTCTGCAGGGCCTGCCCATCCCCCTCCAGCGCCCATTAGTTACTTTCCACACCAACAGAGCTGTCGATCCCGGGGCGGGGCCGAGAGAGCAGTAGAGGCCCCCTTCCCCTCCCCCCGCCCCCGTGCACCTCGGCCCAACGGCCCTGGCGGGCATCGCGCATCCTGGGCGCCCTACCTGACGACAGCTCCGCCTCATCCGACTCTGTAGGAGACAAGAAGTGAGCTCCCCGCGGCCTCCACCTCCCGTCCTCCCCATCGCCCCCCGTCCCGACAGCACTGCCCCAGCTCACCCGGCTT
>NW_012116300.1:1168543-1175505 GCF_000951035.1 Colobus angolensis palliatus | reverse complement strand
GGCGCCTCCTCTGCCTCCTCTCGCGCCGGGCCCGGGGCGCCCCCTGGGGGCGGGGCGGGGTGGGAGCTCTGCCCTCTACTCCCAGCTTCACACTCCTGGGCCCGAGGGCGGTTTGGGGACTCGCAGACCTGGTTTTCAGCTCCTAGGGCGGATCTTCAACCACACTCCCTGATGTGGCCCAGACCCGGTGGACCCCACAGTCCCTTTCGTGTCTGCAGCCCAGCGGTCCTGGCTGCCCGCTTGGTGCCCCGTGTCCTCCACCTACCACCTCCTCCAGCACCAAGGGCCTGGCCCTGAGGCAGGAGTCCCCTTAAAGCCTGGGGGCCCCTGAGGGCCGGGTGGGGCCTGGCAGCATGGCTGGTCCTTCATGAGACTTTCTTGGGAAAACAGTGCTCCTGGGCCGGTTCCACCCAGAATGGGGATCCCGCCAAGTCTCTACCCAGGCCGTCCCCACCGTGGGCTCCTGCTGGGCTTTCTTCACTCCTCTGAAACAAATTTTTTTTTTTTTTTTTTGAGATGGAGTTTCGCTGTTGTCGCCCAGGCTGGAGTGCGTTGGTGTGATCCCAGCTCACTGCAACCTTCACCTCCCGGGTTCAAGCGATTCTCCTGCCTCAGCCTCCCAAGTAGCTGGGGTTATAGACACGCACCAGCACACCTGGCTCATTTTTGTATTTTTAGTAGAGACGGGGTTTCGCCGGGTTAACCAGGCTGGTTTCCAACTCCTGATCTCAGGTGATCCACCCCCTCCACCTCTCAAAGTGCTGGTATTACAGGCATGAGCCACCACGCCCGGCTGCAATTTCACTTCTGAGTATACACCCAAAAGAACTGAAAGGAAGGTCTTCAAGATATATTGGTTTTTGTTTTTTGGGGGTGTTTAGTTTTGGGGGTTTGTTTGTTTTTGAGATGGTGTCTTGCTCTGTCGCTCGGGCTGGAGTGCAGTGGCGCGATCTTGGCTCACTGCAACTTCCGCCTCCTGGGTGATCCTCCCATCTCAGCCTCCAGAGTAGCTGGGATTAGAGGCACCCACCACCATGCTCGGCTAATTTTTGCATTTTTAGTAGAGATGAGGTTTTGCCGTGTTGGCCAGGCTGGTCTTGAACTTCTGACCTCAGGTGATCTGCCCTCTGCAACCTCCCAAAGTGCCAGGGTGAAGGTGTGAGCCACCATGCCCGGCCTTCAAGAGATATTTGTATACCCATGCTCATAGCAGGATTATTCACAGTAGCTGACATGAAAGCAACCCAAGAATCCATTGACCAATGAACGGATCAGTGAAAATGGGAATGTACAATTACATGCCACATAATGAGGTTTTGCTCAGTGATTGACTACACAGGTACACGACAGTGGTTCCATAAGATTATAATACCATATTTTGATTGTACTTTTCTATGTTTAGATACACAAATACGTATTATTGTGTTAGAGTTGCCTACAGTGTTTACTATGGTAACAAGCTTTGTAGCTTTGTAGTCTAAGAGCAACAGGCTAGACCGCCTACCCTGGGTGTAGCAGGCTATGCCACGTAGGTATGTGGAAGTGCACTCTGTGATGTTCCCGCAATGTTGACATCACCTAGCCACGCTTTTCTCAGAAGGTATACTTGTTGTTAAGTAATGGATGACTTTCTGCTGAACTAGACATTTAAAATGGTTAAAGTGGGCCGGGCGCTGTGGCTCTCACCTGTAATTCCAGCACTTTGGGAGGCCAAGACGGGCAGATCACAAGCTCAGGAGTTCAAGACCAGCCTGGCCAGTATGGTGAAACCCCGTCTCTACTAAAAATACAAAAATTAGCTGGTGGTGCTGGTGGGTGCCTGTAATCCCAGCTACTTGGGAGGCTGAGGCAGGAGAATCTCTTGAACCTGGGAGGTGGGGGTTGCAGTGAGCTGAGATAGCGTCACTGCACTCCAGCCCGGGCGACAGAGCGACACTCGGTCTCAAAAAATTAAAAAATAAAATGGTTAAAGTGATTTCATGTTATGTGTATTTTATCGCAATAAAAAATAATGTTTTAAAACCTGTGAATAGGCCGGGCATGGTGGCTCACACCTACAATTCCCACCAGTTTGGGAGGCCGAGGCGGGTGGGCCCCTTGAGGTCAGGAGTTCGAGACCAGCCTGCCCACATGGTGAAACCCTGTCTCTACTAAAAACACAAAAATTAGCTGGGTGTGGTGACCGGTGCCTGTAATTCCAGCTACGCAGGAGGCTGAGGCAGGAGAATCGCTTGAACCGGGAGGCGGAGCTTACAGAGAGCCGAGATTACACCACTGCACTCCAGCCTGGGCGACAGAGAGTTCATCTCAAAATAAATAAATAAATAAATAAATAAACCTGTGAATATACACTTCCAAATTTGTGATTTCATTGTATGCAAATTACGCTTCAAAATGAGAAAAGCCCAACCCTACGACAGTCTGGTTAATGACACGCATGCAGAAGTGTCTGAGGGGAAGTGAACTGAGGTCAGCACCTGATATGTCTGAGGAAAGAAGATGAAGCGATGGGTGGACGGAGGGTCCAGGACATGGGCAAATGCAGTGACACCCACACAGGAGAATGCTGAGGACTGCAGAGGCAGGGAGTGTGTGGGTGTCACTGTCACCTTTTACTCTCCAATATGTCTGAATTTGGGTGGTAAATGTAGGGGAAATGTCTGTTGGCTTTGTCCTTGGAGGACAGCTCCTCAGGGCCCATCCTCAGCTTCTGCCATCTTGGTCCGTCTGGACCGTCCATCCTCGAGTCTCGAAAATTCCAGGCCCTCCACATGGCTCACTGTGGGGGCTGCAGTCAGGAACTGGCCTCCCGCCCCCACAGGGCTACTCCCTCTGCAGCCTCCCAGGGAGGGCTCAACCACTCCTGGGAAGGAGATGAGCAACTGACTCAAACCAGTTTGAGGCTGTTCTAGTGCCTGACACCATCGAGGGCCTCATCCAGGCTGGTCCTCTTGTATCATTCCATTCTCACGCTGCTAATAAAGACATAACTGAGTGTAGGTATTTTATAAAGGAAAGAGGTTTAATTGACTCACAGTTCAGCATGGCTGGGGAGGCCTCAGGAAACTTTCTATCATGGCAGAAAGGGAAGCAAACACGTCCTTCTTCACATGGTGGCAGTAAGGAGAAGTGCCAGGCAAAAGGGGGAACATCTCTGTATAAAACCATCAGACGTCGTGAGAATTCACTATCACGAGAACAGCGGCATGGCGGTAACTCACTGCCCACGATGGAATTACCTCTCACCAGGTCCCTCCCACAACATGTGGGAATGATGGCAACTACAATTCAAGATGGGATTTGGGTGGGGACACAGCCAGACCGTATCACCTCAATAACACGGACTGGTTTCCCCAGCAGACGGCTGGCGGCCACAAACATTGTCTCGCTCCTCCCTCCCAACAGCCTCAGGCGCTGGGGTGTGCTGGGGCCTGTTTATTGACAGAGAAACCGAGGCTGAGAGTGGCTGCGTGAGGTGCAGTCAGAAACAGGGTCGGAGTGTGGCGCCGGGCCAGGCTGCTCAGGTCACTTATCACGGAATCTACCGGGGCAGGTGCGGAGGCTGAGCCCGACATCCTTCCCTCCATTCACAGGACAGGGCCCGAGCAAGTCAGCTGGAGTACAGCCACGGAGGTGGACAGGGTGGGCCCCTGCGGGGCACTTCCTGGCCCCCAGGAGGGGAGGTCAGGGGAGTGGGGCGAGCCCCAGGTTCTAAGCACGTGCCTGCCACAGCAGAGATTCAGGGGGATGCTAACCAGGTGCTATGGGCTGTCTTTGTCCCCGAAAGTTCATATGTGGAAGTTCTAAGCTCTAAGCATATGTGTCAGAGGTAGGACCTTTGAAGGTGATGAGGTTGAGATGAGGCCATGAGCACAGGACCCCCAGCGATGGGTTAGGGCCCTTATAAGAAAAGGAGACCAGGACTCTCCTATTCACCCCTCCCCAAATAAGAGGACATGGTGAGAAGATGGGGGTCTGCACGCCAGAAAGGAACCCTCACCAGCAGCCGCATCGCTCAGCACTTTGATCCTGGACTTCCAGCCTCCAGAACTGTGAGAAACAAACGTCTATCATCTACCAGCCCCCCACGGCGTGAGATTTGTGTTACAGCAGCCTGAGCTCACCCAGACGCCAAGGAGCAACACACGCACCAGGGCCGGCTGCAGAAACCAGAGCCCGGGAATCCCGCCTCCATCAACTTGAAACTTGGGAATAGTGCATTCTCTTTTCAACACTAGTGGAAGGTGAATTACATGAAAGATTAGGCAAAATGTGTGGTTACATGTCCTGGTTTTCCAATAAAAGTACTGAGTTTATCTGGGGTAAGTGCACATAAAACGCTTAGCACAGAGTGTGGTACCAACAGGAACTCAGTGAGGGCGCAGGCGGGCGTGTGGGAGTTTCGGGTTTCAGGAGCACAAGGCTGCAGTGCCTTCCCTCAGGGCCTCCTTCCCCAGCAGCAGCCGCTCAAGGACAAGTCACAGGCACAGCCCGGTGTCGCCCTGCTGGGGTTGGGGCAAAGACCCCTGGGCTTCTGATCCTGCCCCTCCCCCAGCCAGCCGGACCTTCCCTCTGGTTCCTGAGCCCCAGGGATCCGCTGAGGCCCTAGGAGGTGTCAGCTCCTGGTTTTGCCCAGGGTCTCAGTCAGGTCAGTCCTACCCGGAGATCTGAGCCAGAGACTCGGGTTCTTGCCTCCGGTGAGGCTGGGGGCTTCCTGCAGAGGCTCAGCCTGGCCCAGGGGCTGCAGGGAGGTCCTGGCTGCTGCATGGGCTGCAGATGGAGACCCTCTTGTCTGCTGTGCCTCAGGTTGCAGAGCCACAGAGGGGTCTTCCCAAGTCCCACACCCGAAGGGCAGGGAGGCCAGGGACTTGTGGCCCTAACCCAACTCCTGACACACAAGGGCCAGCCGGCCCAGGGCCACCTCTGCAGGCAGGAGAAGGCCTCATTGTTCCCCTCTCCTGGCAGAATGAGGACTGGGTGTGCCCGGGGCAGGAAATAAATGCTCAGTAAATCCCTCTCTTGGGAGCCCTGATCCCAAGGGACAAAGGGCCTGTGTTGAGTCTCCCTGTACACGGGCCCAGGGCCAGCACTTGGGCCAGGGCAGATGGAGAGTGGGAGAGGGGTGCCTCCCACCAGGTGGGCTTCTTCACCAGGTCAGGCATGCAGGTTAGGAGGGGTGTCGTGTGTGCATGCCCCCCACGTGCAGGAGAGTCTGGGCAGGCGTGTGTGTCTGGCTGCACATGTGTGAACGAGCATGTGTGATGCCTGTGTTCACGCCATCTGAATATCCCCTCCAGTGTGCACTGTCTCTTCCTCCAAGTCCCCACAATCCCAGCTGGTGCTTCTGGAGTCCTGGCCCAGACGACTCTCCTTCTGGGCGCCAAACCCTGTCAGCCTGGAGTTAGAAAGAATGCCTCTGAACTGCCAGCAAAACATGGAAAGGCAGGTCGGGCATAGTGGCTCAGGCCTATAATCCCAGCACTTTGGGAAGCCAAGGCGGGTGGATCATAAGTTCAGGAGTTCGAGACCAGCCTGGCCAACACGGTGAAACCCTGTCACTACTAAAAATACAAAAAAATAGCTGGGCATGGTGGTGGGTGCCTGAATTCCAGCTATTCTGGAGGCTGAGGCAGGAGAATCATTTGAACCCGGGAGGCAGAGGTTGCGGTGAGCTGAGATCACACCCTTGAACTCCAGCCTGGGCCACAGGGCGAGAATCTGTCTTAAACAAAACAAAACAAACCATGGAAAGGCGCCCTCAGGCTGGGCTAGGGCTAGAACACAGCCGGCTTTGTGCCACGTCCAAGCTCCTCCCTCTGAGAGCTGTGCTGGCCAACGGCGTGGCCTCTTCCACCTCCACCTCCCTGAAGGAGGCTCCTCCTGAGACAGGCTCAGCTGCCCACTCCCCGTGCCTGGCCCTTGCTGCCCCTGAAAGTCAGAGGAGTGCTGGACGGGTGGTGCAAAGGGGTGGTGCAGGGGGTGGGAGCAGAGAGGGGGAGCAGAGGGGTGGGAGCAGAGGGGTGGGAGCAGAGGTACTGTGGGGGCCTCACCTTGGCACATCAGTCAGTGCAAGCCCACCCTGAGTTATACTGAGCCCCTGAACTCTGAGTTATGCTGAGCCCTATTGGCTCAGGTCCCAGAGTGGCAGCCATACCCTGATCCCCAGGTTTAAACCTGAAGAACACCACATCTTCCCCAGAGCTGGGCCACTGCTCTGCCCTGTCCCACAGGGTAGAATCACAGCTACAACCCAGCCCCCTGGGCATGACCTACTAGGCAGTGCATCAGAGGTACAGATCTTGGCTCTGTGGGCAATGCACATTCAACCCTGCCACAGAGAGTAAACCTGCACCCAATGACCCAGGCCTTGCCTCAATTTGTACGCCAGGCCCTGAGCCTAGGACCCCAGCCCCACAGCTACTCCAAGCACCTGCAAATGAAAGCCAGTGCCACTGCATCTTCTTGTAGGCCATGTCAAACTTGACACCAAAAGGTGTCCTTTGGCTGCATATCCCCATTGTGGGGAAAATAAGAATAGGAGGATCCCAAACGCCCTTGACATCAAGGACATTAACAACCACTGCCACAAATCTCTACAGCCTGGGCCTCGAGGCACCCACAGTTATTGCTGATGCTCAACACAGCTGAAGAGCTGCACGGAGACCATATCCCTGCACCTATCTGGAAACATGGTCGCCACACCCTTTCCAACCAGCACACTAAGACCCAACTGCAGGTAAAAGTCTATCTCTACGAAAGCCACTCTAGAAACTCTGGAAGAGGCGATTGTTCCACCAGATGTATAGACATCAGTGCAAGGACACAGGAAACATGAAGCAGCAAGAAAATCTGGCTCCAAAGGAACATAACTGTCTAGTAACAGACCCCAATGGAAAAGGAAATCAGTGAACTGTCAGAAATAAATTCAAAATAATGATCCTTTTTTTTTTTTTTTTTTTTTT
>NW_012116300.1:1167227-1168273 GCF_000951035.1 Colobus angolensis palliatus | reverse complement strand
GGTGCGGTGGCTCACAGCTGTACTTTGGGAGGCCAAGGAGGGGTGGATCACCTGAGGTCGGGAGTTCAAGACTAGCCTGATCAACATGGTGAAACCCTGTCTCTACTAAATACAAAAAATTAGCCAGGCATGGTGGCACGTGCCTATAATCCCAGTCACTTCGGAGGCTGAGGCAGGAGAATCAAACCATGAGCCAAATAAGCCCCTTTTCTGTATAAATTACCCAGCCTCAGGTATTCCTTTAAAGCAATGTAAGAATTCACTAAGACACCCCCGAATTCTCCAGATCCCTCCCTGCCCATCACCCTTGGTGTCTATTCATTTGATGCCTGGAGGTGTAGCCTCTGTCTCCCATGGCCTGCAGGGAGTGAGGTTCTGGGCAGGGCAGATGCCAGCATCCCAACAGGGCTTGGCCATGGTAGCAAGAGCTCTGAGTCCTCTGGACTCTGACTGTCCCCCACCCATGTGGATTTCCTACCCAAAGTCCAAACCTGCCTACCCATTCCCCACATTCTCCCAGACCTCTGCTTCTTTCACAGGCAGCCACACCACCCTGTCCTTATTCCATCACCCCACCCCAAGGTGTTCCAGCTCACTCTCCTTTCAGTTGGCTCCTCCAATCCCGGTTCCACTCTCAGTCTCCACCTTTCCTCTTGCCTCGCCATCATTTGGCAATGGAACCCTGGGGCCCTGCTGTCACCCACAATGGGCCACTCTGGGATGTGGACATCGCCTTTTATCTCTGAAGTCATTCCCTCTGGCCAAACTCCATCTCTAGGCCAGGCACAGTGGCTCATGCCTGTAATCCCAGCACTTTGGGAGGCCAAGGTGAGAGGATCACGAGGTCAGCAGTTCCAGACCAGTCTGGCCAACATAGGGAAACCCCGTTTCTACTAAAAAAAAAAAAAAATACAAAAAAATTAGCCAAGAGGGCGGGCGCGGTGGCTCAAGCCTGTAATCCCAGCACTTTGGGAGGCCGAGACGGGTGGAACATGAGGTCAGGAGTTCGAGACCATCCTGGCTAACACGGTGAAACCCCGTCTCTA
>NW_012116300.1:1147610-1166847 GCF_000951035.1 Colobus angolensis palliatus | reverse complement strand
AATTAGCCAGGTGTGGTGGTGTGCACCTGTAATCCCAGCTACTTGGGAGGCTGAGGCAGGAGAATCATGTGAACCAGGAGGTGGAGGTTGCAGTGAGCCAAGATGGCACCCTTGTACTCCAGCCCAGGCAACAGTGTGAGACTCCATCTCAAAAAAAAAAAAGTCCGTCTCTACTTCACTTGTTCAACTTCACTGGAATGTCCCCAGACCTATAGGAAAACAGCCTTTTGTATGGCAAGAGTGACACCATCTTGAAGTGAAAACCCCATGATGACCATGTTTCGCTCAGGCATACCAAGTGGTCCCTGTCACACAGATAACTCTTCAGAAAGATGCCTCTGTCACCTCCCCGGTGGTCAAGATTTTGCTAGAATGTCTGAGGCATAACCAATTGCACTTGTTTTAAAAAAAAAACAAAAAAAAAACACTTGTGATACAAAGAATACTTTCTGCAGGGCAGGTGTGGAGATCCACCATCTCATGGACAACCAAGACATCACTCCAGTTTGTAATTTCTTATTAAATGTTTGTTTCTTAGACACTGGATTTGTCAGCCTCTTTGTTTGTCCCGTTGGCTCCCTTGGCCTTTGAAGATAGGTTTGCATGGACCTGCTCACCTGCAGAACACCCTCAAACTTAGAAAGGGCGTCGCTGGACTCACTTCCTGTCCCTCAGAACCAGCTACATCCACTCCAGTCCTGCCTTGGAATCTGCCCACCCTTTTCCAGTCTCGATCTTCCTCTATGTGGACAGGCCAGATCTCCTCGGCAGGAAGAGCCTCTCCCGACCCCAGCGCATGCATGGGATAGGGGGATAGCACGTCCACTGGATCATGACACTCCCGCTACAATTTGGCAGGACTGGCAATTCCACTTGCTATTAGGTCAGCCACCCCCTGGTGAGTGATGCGGTCCTGAAGGGTGGGAGAAAGTTGTAGGCAGGAATCACCTGTGACTGCCCACCCTCCATGGTTTGAGGAACCAGAGCCCCTCTACAGCCTTTCTCCCGAGGCTAACGGTGAGCAGGGAGAGTTTGCTTCAAGTGGATGCATTTTCAAAGGCGCAGAGGCTGTGGGGTGGGGATGAGATCAGGGGCTGTCTAGGCCAGAGCTTCTCGCACCTTCTTGTGCTCACAGCATTTTTGGATCTTGGAAAAATGCAGATCGCTTTCCCAGTTCAGGGAGCCTGCAGCATCTACCTTGTTGGACTGGTTCCTTGGCCAAGCTGATGCTGGGGTCAGGAACCTCAAGGCAAGGGGAAGACAAACTCCCCTCCCCCATGTCAGCCACCTTATGGTGCTGCTACAGCAGCTGCCTGGGTGCCCACAGCCTCACCTAGGGGCTGCTACAGCTCTGGGGCATCATACCATGCCCCCAGGACCTCCCTCAACATGTGGGGTCGGGGGCAAGACAGAAATACTCACCCCCGGTGTCCTTGTCCTCAGTGGGCCAGTGCTGAAGCCCCCATAGGATTGTGGCTCAATTTCTCCCAGTTTGAGCAAATTCATTGGCATTTGTGCCTTTCCTGCCTTGGTTTCTCCACTTTCTCGTCTTTGCTTCCTGGGATCACCTTCCAGATAAACTACCTGCACCCATGTCCTGGTTTCAGGTCAACGACTGGAGTGACCAAAGTAAGATCAGGAACATCGGGCATTTGTGTGACTGGGAACCCTGGGATGGCAGCACTGGCAGCATTTCCTCCCTGGCACCCCAATCCATGTCTTCCCACCCCTCTGACACACTGAAGTACTACTGTTCTTCCATCAATTATCTTCCCGATTGAAATAACCAGAGGGTCCTGCTGTTTGCAACAAAAACCTGGATAACAATTTAGGAGTTCAGGTGGGGTCTTGGCCTGGACTGGACATGAGTGAAGAGGAGGGAGTTGTCCACGAAGCCCCTTAGGTCCACAGAAAGCTCTGCAAGGCATCAGCTTGAACATGCACACATATTTATTAGCAAACGGGACAAAAGGGGCTGGAATCTGATCCAGCAGGCAGTCCCAACCCTGTCCCTGAAGTGCCCACTGCCCAGGGGAGTGAACCAATACTGTGGTCCCCACTGCAGCCTCACAGTTTCTGGTGGACTCAGAAGGGCTGCAGGAGTCAGGGAGCCCATAGCAGAGCAAGGAGCAGCAACAGCTGGGAGGGGTTTGGCCTGGGTGTACTGTGGGACATCACCCTCCGGATCCACTGGAAGTGCACACTGATGTTGGTGTAGACACCAGGCCGATTGGGTTGACCGCAGTCCATTCCCCAGCTCACGATTCCAACCTGATACCACAGTCCATCCTTGTCACAGACCAAGGGTCCACCTGAGTCACCCTGGGGAGTAGCATGGGTGAGCCCAGCCTGGGGAGTAGACAGGCCATGAGAGCAGGAGGGGCTGTGGGGCTAGGCAGACTGAATGCAAATCTTACTCCTTCCCATAGAATCAATCAAGTCGCAGTTTCTACACTTTCTTTTTTTTTTTTTTTAAGACAGAGTCTTGCTCTGTCGCCCGGGCTGGAGTGCAGTGGCCAGATCTCAGCTCACTGCAAGCTCCACCTCCCGGGTTTACACCATTCTCCTGCCTCAGCCTCCCGAGTAGCTGGGACTACAGGCGCCCGCCACCTCGCCCGGCTAGTTTTTTGTATTTTTTAGTAGAGACGGGGTTTCACAGTGTTCGCCAGGATGGTCTCGATCTCCTGACCTCGTGATCCGCCCGTCTCGGCCTCCCAAAGTGCTGGGATTACAGGCTTGAGCCACCGCGCCTGGCCAGTTTCTACACTTTCAAAGTGGGGCAACAGCCTCCAGGGGTTGGTGGGTTAATCAATGCAGGCAGAATTTATGAAAAATGAGAAGCATATTTTGTAGGCTCAATAACTAAGACTGCACTGGTTTTCTCATAAGAAATCCAAGCAATGGGTTGGGAGTGGTTGGGGAGGAAATGGCAGTTGCTCTCAGGTTTGAAGCTGGAGAGGGCGGGATTCCCTGGTGGGGTAGAGGCACTCACTTTGCAGGTGTCTACACTGCCATCCTCAGCACCAGCACAAAACATGGAATCCTGGATCATCCTACGGCTAGAGGGCTGTTCAAACAGGTAATTACACCTGGTGTTGTTTAAGATGGTGACCTGCACTTCCCGGAGGTTGTAAGGAGGTGGCAGAGGTGCTGGAGATAGGACAGAGAAAAGCAGCACCCTTCACCTCTCCTCTGCCATCTGGAGCAGGGAGAGGAGAAAGGGCATGTGTTATAGTGGTGGTGGGGGATCCCTGACACACCCACAGTACCCAGCATTGCTCTTGACTCCCCAGCACCCAGTGCATCAACAGCCATCAACAATATCACAGATTAACCCAGTGGGTGGGCCAGGCTGTTGCAGGGCTCCTGAAACTTGTTTCTCTATCTGTAGAATGGAGATGATAGCCCCTGCCTGAGTCAGCAGAGAGATTTCTCAGCTAAAGCACAGCAGGAAGAAGGGCTACAGTAGATGAGAATGTTTATGATTAACACACTACAGCTGTGGGATCCAGGTCAAAACTTGCCATATTTGATGAAAGACGTGAACCCACAGATTTAAGAAGCTGAGCAAATTCCACATAGGTTAAACACAAAGAGATTTACCCTGAGACACATTATAATAAAACTAACAAAAGATAAAGGGAGAATCTTATGAACAGGAAGAGAGAAGTGATTCATCAAGGACAAGGGATCCTCAGCAAGATGAACAGAAACAGTCAACCAAGAATTTTATATCAGGAAAAAAATGAAGAAGAAATTAAGACATTCTCAGATAACCAAAAGCTGAGAAGATTTGTCATTAGTCGACTTATCCTACAAGAAGTGGATAAAGGAATCCTTCCAGGTAAAATGAAAGAACTCTAGAAAGTAACTCAAAGTCGGACAAACAAATAAAGTAGCCCTGGTTAAGATAACTACACAGGCAAATATAAAAGTCAGTATTATTGTGGTTTTGGTGTGTAACTCCTCTTTTTCTTTTTCTTTTTTTTTTTTTTTTTTTTTGAGATAGAGTCTCGCTCTGTCCCCCAGGCTGGAGTACAGTGGCCGGATCTCAGCTCACTGCAAGCTCCGCCTCCCGGGTTTACGCCATTCTCCTGCCTCAGCCTCCTGAGGAGCTGGGACTACAGGCGCCCGCCACCTCGCCCGGCTAGTTTTTTGTATTTTTTAGTAGAGACGGGGTTTCACTGTGTTAGCTAGGATGGTCTCGATCTCCTGACCTCGTGATCCGCCCGTCTCGGCCTCCCAAAGTGCTGGGATTACAGGCTTGAGCCACCGCGCCCAGCCAACTCCTCTTTTTCTTACATAATTTAAAAGACAAATACATAAAACAATAATTATAAATATAGGTTAAAGGTTACACAATGAATAAGGATGTAAATTGTGACAATAACAACACAAAGTGGAAGAATGGAGCCGTATAGGAACGGAGATTTTGTGAATACTATTGAAGCTAAGTTGGTATAAATTCAAAGTAGGTTGTTATAAGGTTTAGATGTTAATTGTAATCCCTAGAGCAACCACTAACAAAGCAAAATAAACACAGAGAAGGAAATGAGAAGGGAATCAATATGGTACTCTAAAGAGTCGGTTACACAAAAATGAGGAGATAAGAAACAAAAAAACATAAAACATAGGTATAGAAAAAAGATATGATGAGATCTAAAAACCAGATAACAAAATGGCAGAAGTAATTCTTCGCAGATCAGTAATTAATTACTCTTCATGTAAAGGACTTGAATGCTCCAAATACAAAGCAGAGACTGATATAACAGCTTTTAAAAAAATCACTGGATCCAGATCGGTGCTCCTTATAAGAGATGCACTTTTAGATCCAGTGAAACACACAGGCTGAAAGTGAAAGGTTGGGAAAAAGTTCCATAAAAATAGTAACCAAAAGAGAGCTGAGGTTGCTATACTATGCCAGACAGAATAGAGTTTAATACGAACTTGTTTTTTTTTTTGTTTGTTTGTTTGTTTGTTTTTTTGAGGCGGAGTCTCGCTCTGTCCCCCAGGCTGGAGTGCAGTGGCCAGCTCTCAGCTCACTGCAAGCTCCGCCTCCCGGGTTTACACCATTCTCCTGCCTCAGCCTCCCGGGTAGCTGGGACTACAGGCGCCCGCCGCCTCGCCCGGCTAGGTTTTTGCATTTTTTTTTTTTAGTAGAGACGGGGTTTCACCGTGTTAGCCAGGATGGTCTCGATCTCCTGACCTCGTGATCCGCCCGTCTTGGCCTCCCAAAGTGCTGGGATTACAGGCTTGAGCCACCGCGCCCAGCCAATACGAACTTGTTATAAGAGTCCAAGAACATTACATATTGATAAAACAATCAAATCATCAAGAAAATACACCAATCATAAGAATCTTCATACCTAACAACAGATTTCCAAAACATATAAAGCAAAATTGACAGAATTGGCAGGAGAAATAGACAGTTCTACAATAATAGTTGGAGATGTTAATAGCTCGCTATTAATAATTAATAGAACAGCCGGGCACAGTGGCTCACACCTTTAATCCCAGCACTTTGGGAGGCCGAGGCAGGCAAATCACAAGGACAGGAGTTCGAGACCAGCCTGCCCAAGATGGTGAAACCCTGTCTCTACTAAAAATACAAAAAATTAGCTGCGCATAGTGGCAGGTGCCTGTAATCCCAGCTACTTAGGAGGCTGAGGCAGGAGAATCGCTTGAGCCTGCAAGGCCGAGGCTGCAGTGAGCCGAGATCAAGCCACTGCACTCCAGCCTGGGCAACAGAGTGAGACTCTGTCTCAAATAATAATAAGAATAAGAATAAATAGATAAAACAAGCAGAGAGAAGATCATTAATAATAGAGTTCTAGAACAGCACCATAAATCAATCATTCCTAACAGATAGAATAGGCCACCCAAACAATAGTAGAATATAGTCTTCCAAAGTGTAAGCAGAACATTCTCCAGGATAGACAATATGTCAAGTCACAAAACAAGTTGCAGAGAATTAGACAAGGCTGAAATCATACAAAACATCTTCACTGATCACAAGGGAATGAACCTATAAGTCAATAACAGAATGAACAAGGAAAAATTCACAAATATATAGAAATTAAGCAACACACTTTTGAATGACCAATAGGCCAAATAAGAAATCACAAGGAAACTTAGAAAATACTTTGAGATGAATGACAATGAAAACACAAAAGATAAAAACTTATGAGTTGCAGCAAAAGCAGTTCTCAGGAGGAAATATGAGCTATAAATGCCCACATTAATAAAGAAGGAAAATCTCAAATCAGTAACTTTACATTTTAAGGATCCAGAAAAAGAAGAAACTAAATACAAAGCTAGCAGAAAGAAGGGAATAGTCCAGGTGTGGTGGCTAATGCCTGTAATCCCAGCACTTTAGGAGGCCGAGACAGGCAGATCACCTGAGGTCAAGAGTTCGAGACCAGCCTGGCCAACATGGCAAAACTCTGTCCCTACTAAAAATACATAAATTAGCTGGGTATGGTGGCACATGCCTATAATCCCAGCTTCTAGGGAGGCCGAGGCAGGAGGATGGCTTGAACCCAGTAGGTGGAGGCTGCAGTGAGCCGAGATGGCACCATTGTACTCTACCCTGGGTGACAAGAGCAAAACTCCATCTCAAAAAAAAAAAAAAGGAAGAAGGGAATAAAGAGTAGAATGGAGGAAGACAAACTAGAGGGTAGAAAAACAATAGAGGAAATCAATGAAACCAAAAAGGTTGGTTCTTTGAGAGATCAACAAAATTGACCATGTAAGTGGGGACATTACTACTGACCTTACAGAAATAAAAATGACTATAAAAGAATACTATGAGCAATTGTACAACAACAAATCAGATAACCTAGTGGAAATGAAAAAATTCCTACCTGGAGATACATAAACTACCAAAACCAACTAGAAAAGAAAGAGAAAATCTGCACAGACTTATGATAAGTGAAAAGATTGAATCAGAAATTTAAAATCTCCCAACAAAGAAAATCTTAGGATCAGGTAGCTTCATTGCTGAATTCCACCAACATATGAAGAAGTAACACCAATCCTTCCTGAGCACTTCCCAAAAACAGAAGAGAAGGAAACACTTCAGGAAACATTCCATGAGGCCAGCATTATCCTGCACTCCAAAGCCAGACAACGATCCCACACACACACAAAGGAAAACTAAAAACCAGTGTCTCTTATGACTGTGCATGTAAAACTCCTCAACAAAATAGGGCAAACCAAATCTAGCAGCATATTAAGGGAACTGTATACCATGACCAAGTAATACTCATCCCACAAGGGCAGGGTAGTCCAACATTTTCAAATCAGTTGATAAGGAATATTACATAAATAGAATGAAGGACAAGCCACACAATCATCTCCATTGACACAGAAAAAGCATGTCACAATACTCAACACGCTTTGATGATGAAAACGTTTGGCAAACTAGGAATAGAAGGAAACTAACTCAATGTAATAAAGACCATATAAGAAAAGCCCACATCGGGCCAGGTATGGTGGCTCACGCCTGTAATTCCAGCACTTTGGGAGGCCGAGGTGAGCGGATAATGAGGTCGAGACCATCCTGGCTAACACGGTGAAACCCTGTCTCTACTAAAAATACAAAAAATTAGCCAGGCATGGTGGCGGGTGCCCGTGGTCCCAGCTACTCGGGAGGCTGAGGCAGGACAATGGCATGAACCCAGGAGGCAGAGCTTGCAGTGAACCGAGATGGTGCCACTGCACTCCAGCCTGGGCGAACAGCAAGACTCCTTCTCAAAAGAAGAGAAAAGAAAAGAAAAGCCCATAGCAAAAATCATACTCAATGGTGAAAAACTGAAAGCTTTTCCTTCAAGATCAGAAACAAGTCAAGGACACCCACTTTTACCACTACTATTCAACATAGCACTGGAAGTCCCACCCAGAGCAATTAGGCAAGGTAAAAAATAAGTCTTCTGAATTTAAAAAGAAGTAAAATTACCATTGTTCACAGATGACATGATTCTTTTTGTAGAAATCACTAAAGATTCCACAAAACTGTTAGAACCAATGAAGAAACCCAGCAGTTGCAATATGCAAAATTAACATCTAAAAATCAAGACGACCAAAAAAAAAAAAAAAGTAACACAAAAACTCAGGCTGAGCACAGTGGCTCATGCCTGTAATCCCAGCACTGTGGGAGGCAGAGGCAGGTAGATCACCTGAGGTCAGGTATTCCAGACCAGCTTGACCAACATGGTGAAACCCTGTCACTACTAAAAATATAAAAATTAGCCAGACATGGTGGTGCATGCCTGTAGTCCCAGCTACTTGGGAGACTGAGGCAGGTGAATCGCTTGAACACAGGAGGAGGAGGTTGCAGTGACCTGAGATCGTGCCATTGCACTCTAGCCTGGGTGACAAGAGTGAAACTCTGTTTCAGAAAAAAAAAAAAATTGACCACTCTGAGCAACAAAGTGAGACCCCTATCTCTACCCACCCCCCCAAAAAAATAATAAATTAGCTGGAAGCCGGGCATGGTGGCTCACATCTGTAATCCCAGCACTTTGGGAGGCCAAAGTGGGTAGATCACCAGAGGTCAGGAGTTCGAGACCAGCCTGGCCAACATAGTGAAACCCTATATTGATATATCCCACAAAATGAATCTTGGAGACACTATGTTATAGCAAATACTCTAGACCCCTAAAAAATCATATGTTGTATGTTCCGTGTGTATGGAACAGAAAAAAAGCTCATAGAAAAAGGATATAAAGAAAGAAAATATTTTCATATAGCTATACAACTTGTTTGTGTCTTGAAATAAGGTAGCTGCTATTACAAAACAGTAAAAAAGTTAAAATAGTAATAATTTTTAAAAAGTAAAAAGTTTACAGTAAGCTACGTTCCACTTGCTATTAAAGAAAGAACAGGTTTTGGGGTAAATTTAGTGTAGCCTCGCGTACAGTGTTTATAAAGTCTATAGTAGTGTGGAGTCATGTCCTAGACCTTCACATTCACTCACCATTCATTCACCTACCAACAGCCACTTCCAGTCTGGCAAGCTCCACTAATGGTAAGTGCCTAGGGCACAGGCATACTGTTTTTCATCTTTTTTTTTTTTTTTTTTTGAGATGGAGTCTCCCTCTGTCACCCAGGCTGGAATGCAGTGGCACTATCTTGGCTCACTGAAACCTCTGCCCCTCACGGGTTTAAGAGATTCTCCTGCCTCAGCCTCCCGAGGAACTGAGATTACAGGCACCCGCTATCACACCCGGCTAATTTTTGTATTTTTAGTACAGACAGGGTTTCACCATATTGGTCAGGCTGGTCTCGAACTCCTGACCTCAGGTGATTCACCTGCCTCGGCCTCCCAAAGTACTGGGATTACAGGCTCATCTGCCCAGCCTGGTTTTTATCTTTTATGCCATATTTTTACCGTGCCTCTTCTCTGTTTAGATACGCTTAAGTACGTAAGTACTTACCAGTGTGTTACAACTGCTCTGGTATTCAGCGCAGTAACAAGTTGCACAGGTTTGTAGCCCAGGAGCAATGGGCTAGACCGTACAGTCTGGGTGTGTAGTAGGCTCTGCCATCCAGGTTTGTGTAACTACACTCCATGATGTTGACACAATAATGAAACTGCCTCATGATGCGTATCACAGAACATACCCCGGTCATTAAGTGACACAGGACTGTAGGCTAAAAATCACTGAATTGTGTACTTCAACACTGAACACTTGAACATTTTATGGTTTGTGAGTTGTCTCAATTTTTACAAATCGTTGCCTGAGGTTTCTGTCACCAGGTCCTCCCGAACTCCCCCTCACTCCTTCAGGCCCGGGGCAAGCTGGCCTCCCTCTCACACTGTCCTGCTGGCCCCCACAGTCCCTGGCAGCGGGGAGAACTGGGAGTTTGATCCCTGCCCTGGCAGGTGGCAGTGAGAGCAGAAAAGCAGGTGAGGAGAGATTGAGAGCAGGAGGGGTGCAGTTGCACCCCCTGACCAGGGAGGGGCTGCTGTGCTTGTGTAGCGGGAAGAGGGGTAGAGGGTAATGTCCACCCCAGACCCCCATCGCCCCACCCGGTGTATCCCCAGCCTCACTGTCACTGGGGCTGATTAACCCCCAGCCGGTCACCCAGCAGTCCGGCCGGTGCACGAAGGTGAAGGTGGAGGACTCAACGCAAATGGGCTGGATGTACACATTGTAGGCGACAGAGGAGGCCAGTCTCAGCAGGGCAATGTCATTGTCTAGAACCCCAAGGGCGTCAGGGTTCACAATGATGTCCTGCACTTTGTAACGATTGCTGTAGGCCCGCAGGTTGCAAGGAGTTGGCCTGGAAGTCAGCTCGCCCAACTGGACCGTCCACTCGGAAGGATAGTAGTGCCTGGCAGAAAAGGAGAGAGGGCAGGGAGCCCTGGAACTGGGGGCTGGCCGCCTGAGCTCGCTGGAGGTCCAGTCCCTGAGGCCGAGCTGCGGAGTGGCTACTGTTTGCTCATCCCGGAGGCCATTAGCAAGCCCGAGGCCCCGACCGCCCCCAGACTCACTTTCGGAAGCAGTGCGCGGCCGTGAGCACCCAGCGGCGGCTAAGCAGGCTCCCTCCACATCGGTGGCGCCTCCTCAGGCGCAGGCTGGCCTGCCATGGCCAGCGCCCACGCGCGGACTCCACTCCGCCCGCCACCAGCGAGTGAACTTCCCAGTGGCCGCAGGCCTCTGGGATGGACAGATGGACGCGGCTGAGCTGCGAGGGATAAGGGTGGGGCAGGCCCGCCCCGCCCGGCCTTGCCCCAGGGTGCGCGCAGCGAGGGGCTCCCTGGGGAACCGCGCGCCAAGAAGGTGACGCTGGGGACGTTCCCACCCCCAGGGGCCATTAGTTACTTGAGCATCACGTTCTTGGGACCTGGAACAGAGAGCAGTAGATGGGCCCCGGTGCACCCGGGCCCAGCCACCCTGGCAGGCATAGCGCGTCCCGGGCGCCCTACCTGACAACAGCTCCGCCTCATCTGACTCTGCAGGAGACAAGAAGTGAGCCCCCCGCGGCCTCCACCTCGCGTCCTCCCCGCTGCCCCCCGTCCCGCCAGCAGCTGCCCGAGCTCACCCGGCTTCCCGAGTCCAGCCCGCGCCAGCAGCAGCGCCCCGTGCGCGCCCATAGCCTCCTCTCCCGCGGCCTGGCGCCCCCTCTGCCTCCTCTCGCTCCGGGCCTGGGCCGCCCCCTGGGGGCAGGGCGGGATGGGAGCTCCAGCTTCATCCTCCCAAACCGGGCCTAAGGGCTGTTTGGGGACTCTCAGGCCTGGCAGCGCCCTGGCTTTCAACTCCTACGGGCGGGTCTTCAACCACATTCCTTGATGTGGCCCAGACCTGGTGGACCCCACAGTCCCTTTCTTGTCTGCAGCCCGGGGGTCCTGGCTGCCCGCTTAGTGCCTCCTGTCCTCCACCCATGACTTCCTCCAGCACCAAGGGTCTGGCCCTGAGCCGGGAGTCCCCTTAAAGCAGGCAGGCAAGGCCTTCCTGAGGGCGGGGTGGGGCCTGGCAGCGTGGAACCTGCTGCTGGCAGTGCTCGTCCTGTACAGACCCGCAGACTGTGCACCGCCCAGGGGTTCTCGGCCCCACTCCCTGCCCGCTGCCCTGCAGGGCCCACACAGCTACCTGGAGCCACCGCGGGGGTCTCCCGCCTTGTGGGAGATGTTTCAGGGAACCAAGGTAACCAAGCAGGCCCTACAGTACTAGATGTGAATGGGCCACTGAGTCCAGGTGCATAAGACCTCCTGCAGGGCTCCTGCTACTCAGAAAAACCATCACACTCATGGTAAGGGTTTAGAGTTCACAGAGTGAAAGGACTTAGGTTAAAACCAGCAAAGGAAAAGGCACACAGGGCAGAGTGCAGGCGAGACCAGGAGGAAGGCTGCAGTGAGCACTCCAGAGGAGGCCTATGCATGCCCGTCATTCTCCCAGCATGGAAGTGTCACAACCAGGGACGCTGGCCTGAGCCTTGGCAGCACGGTTTTACTGGAGGTTGGCGGTGCCTGGAGCAGCTGCATGACTGACGCTAATCAGTCAGCCTCCAGCCCCTCCAGAGGTCCCCTGATACCACCTGGCTCAAGGCCCCGCCATCAGTCATGTTGTGAGCATCAGCTGTCTGGCGGGGCCCAGGGATCCTATGCAGAGGCATTCTTATCAGGCAAGACATTCAAGATCTTAGAGGCTTGGATGTGCAGCATCTGAACACCCCAAGTCTATTGAGTTAACCGTCTGCTGTAAGGCTACCCCGTGGCTCTTATAGCAAAAGGATCATATTTTTCTGAGTTTCCATGACTAGGAATGCAAATAATAGCATGGCTGGGCTAAGCGCAGTGGCTCACGCCTGTAATCTCAGCACTTTGGGAGGCTGAGGTGGGCAGATCATTTGAGCTCAGGAGTTCAAGACCAGCCTGGCCAACATGGTGAAATCCTGTCTCTACTAAAAAATTAGCCAGGCATGGTGGTGGGCACCTGTAATCCCAGCTACTTGGGAGGCTGAGGAAGGAGAATCGCTTGAACTCAGGAGGCAGAGGTTTCAGTGAGCCAAGATGGTGCTACTGCACTCCAGCCTGGGTGACAGAGCAAAAACTCCGTCTCAAAAAAAATAAATAAAGAATAAACTATATAAACTGTGTTCTAACTGCAACAAGGTTTTTCTTTTTCTCTGGCAGTTAAGCAAGTGCTGGCCTAGAGATAAGCAATATTAAAACAATTATAACTCATCCATTGACAGACACTAGATAACTGACTTCCCTGTTCCACAAGCCACAACTACAGCTTTGATTGGACAAGAAACTGATTTCAGTCACTTTCTCCTGATAAGAGGCCTCCAATCAAGGGTTGGTTCTGACTGGTTTCCAGAGGCTGTGCACTTGAGTGCTTTGATGTCATGAAAAGACCTTTTGATATATAGGACTTAATGTAATGCATTTAAATGTTAAGTTGCCACCCCAGCGTGAACATGGGATGAATGCAACGTGCGTGCTTGCTTGCCACAACTGCGTGCAGCTCTCTTTCATAAATATGGTTCCTCCTATATCCTGTTGAGTATGTGTATGTGGCAACTGCTTCAGAATAAATTCTTGTCTTATCCCCTCCTCCCTCGAAGTACCTGTTAACAGTCTCTGCCGGATGCTGCACTTATGGCCTGCAGAATGGCCAGCCTGCAGGCTGCAACCATTTGTTTATTTATTTATTTTTATTTTGAGACAAAAGCCTTGCTGTGTCACCCATGCTGGAGTGCAGTAGCACCATCTTGGCTCACTGCAACCTCTGTCTCCCAGGTCCAAGCGATTCTCCTGCTTCAGCCTCCCAAGTAGCTGGGATTACAGGTGCACACCACCACGCCCAGCTAATTTTTGTGGAGACAGGGTTTCACCATGTTGGCCAGGCTGGTCTTGAACTCCTGACCTCAAGTGATCTGCCCACCTCGGACTCCCAAAGTGCTGGGATTACAGGTGTGAGCCACCGCGTCCTGCCTGCAACCCTTTATGAGAAATAGCCTCCTTGGGCTGGGCACGGTGGCTCACGCCTATAATCCCAGCACTTTGAGAGGCCGAGGCGGGCGGATCACGAGGTCAGGAGATCGAGACCATTCTGGCTAACAGAGTGAAACCCCATCTCTACCAAAAACACAAAAAATTAGCCGGGCGTTGTGGCAGGGGCCTGTAGTCCCAGCTATTTGGCAGGAGAATGGAGTGAACCTGGGAGGTGGAGGTTGCAGTGAGTCGTGATCACACCACTACACTCCAGACTGGGTGACAGATAGAGACTCCGTCTCCAAAAAAAAAAAGAAAAGTGGCGTGGAGTGGTTTGAATACATGTCCCCGAAATTCGTGTCTACCTGGAACATCAGAATTGACCTGATTTTGAAACACAGGCTTTGCAGATGCAATTAGTTACAATGAGGCCACAGGGCATCAGGATGGGAGTGTCTCCCAAGAGACAGAAAAGAAGACCTGCATGGGTAGGGCAGGGAGCTGCAGACCCCAGGGCCTGATGGGAGGCTCCTTTGCCAAGCACACCCCACCTGCCCCCTTGCCACTCACCTCTCCACCTGGGGCCCAGCAGGCTGGAGGGGAGCCGAGGGTGCCTGAGTCTTGAGGGGAAAACTTTTTATTCAAAGATGTAAAGCAGCTGGGGGAGATCCCAGATTCTCAGCAGGAAGAACTGATGCCTCTGCTGTCTTTCTCTGACCACACAGATGGCAGGCACCCTCCCTGCCCTGCTAAGGGGCAGTCGTGGCCCTTGCTGTCTGGATCCAGGCCTTACAGAGGCTGTGCAGGCAAAAAAGAAGAGCCATCAGCCTGGGGCGTCAGGGAGATGGGATGCAGTGCCCTTCCTGACTCCTCAGATTTTTCCACTCCTCACAAACTCCCCAACCTTTCAGACGCTCCTCTCTTCTCCCTGCTGGCTCCAGAGCAGAATCCAAGCCCTGGGCAGTGTCACCCTCACTCAGCCCAGCCCTGAAGACAGAATGAGAGGGGCTTCCTATCTCCAGATCCTGCTCCTTCTGGTGCTGGGTGAGTGGGGACACGGACTGGGGGGTAAGGGCCGCAGATACCTTGGCTCCCAGTTCTCCCATCTCACTGCTCCCTGGAGCACTCTTGGGCTTTCTAATCTTGATTCCAAGGGCTCAATCCTCTCTGCCACTGACCTTGACCTCGCCACACCTCGATGTGCTTGTCGGTGTCATGCTCATACTCCCTTCCCCCCTGCACCTTCACAGTGCTCTGGGAAGGGTTAAATAAGATAATAGACGGCATGAAAGCCTGGCACAAGGTCAGGGCAACATTATGTTTCACCCTCCTTCCTCATCTCTGGCCTCCCTTCCAACCCCGTTATCTGACACCAAATCTATAATCTGATCCCTTCCCTGCTTCCTCCTCCAGGAGCTGCTGGGACTCAGGGAAGGAAGTCTGCAGGTGAGGAAGCCTCGGAGTCCACCCGAGTCAGCCCCATCCTGGACCTTGGCCCCGTGTCTCCCCCCACACACCAGCCTCCCAGGCCCCAGGTCCTCAGCCAACCCTCACGGCCCCTGCTCCTTTTGTAGCCTGCAGGCAGCCCCACGTGTCCAGTCAGATCGTAGGGGGCCGGGATACCCGGGATGGAGAGTGGCCGTGGCAGGCGAGCATACAGCATCGTGGGGCACACGTGTGTGTGGGGTCGCTCATCGCCCCCCAGTGGGTGCTGACAGCAGCGCACTGCTTCTCCAGGTCAGCGCTCACCAAGGGCCCAGGCGGGGTGTGCAAGGAAGGCAAGGCCCGCGGAGAACAGGGCGTGGCCGGCAGAGGTGTTGGGGTGGAGGCAGGCTGGAGGGGGTCGAGGACCGGGTGCTGGAAGTAGCCCCCCGCTCCTGTCCTACAGGAGGGCACTGCCAGCTGAGTACCGCGTGCGCCTGGGGGCGCTGCATCTGGGCCCCACCTTGCCCCGCACGCTCTCGGTGCCCGTGCGACGGGTGCTGCTGGCCCTGGACTACTCCGAGGACGGGGCCCGCGGCAACCTGGCACTGCTGCAGCTGCGTCGCCCGGTGCCCCTGAGCGCTCGCATCCAGCCCGTCTGCCTGCCCGTGCCCGGCGCCCGCCCGCCGCCCGGCACACCATGCTGGGTCACTGGCTGGGGCAGCCTCCACCCAGGAGGTAAGGCAGGAGGGCGGGGCTCCCAGGCATGGGGGAGCCCCCATCTCCTCCTCCAAATGACTGGAAATCCCAGTCCCTCACTGCCCCAATCCAAGACCCAGCACGGCTTCTCGGGAACCAAACCTCCTCTCACTCAGAACTCAGCTTCTCCCACTGACCCTGGCTCCACGCCTTCCTTTCAGAGGTTCCTCCTCTTCCCCCAGTGCTCCTCCCAGAGTGGCAACCGCTACAGGGAGTAAGGGTACTGCTGCTGGACTCGCCCACTTGTGACCACCTCTACCACGTGGGCGCAGAGGTGCCCCTGGCAGAGCCCATTGTACTGCCTGGGAGCCTGTGTGCCCGCTACCCCCAGGGCCACAAGAACGCCTGCCAGGTGTGCACCCCACCTCCCCAGCCTCCAGAGTCCCATCCCTGTGCCTAGCACCCTGCCTCCCTAAACTCCAGGACCCAGGACATACCAACTCAGGCTCAGGGTCCTGGCCCCCAACCCAGAGGCACCACCCCAGGAGTTTGGAACCCTGAGAACTGTTCTGAGGTCCTGGGAGGGCTGAGACCTAGGCTCCTCTTTCTCCTGCAGGGTGATTCTGGGGGACCCCTGACCTGCCTGCAGTCTGGGAGCTGGGTCCTGGTGGGCGTGGTGAGCTGGGGCAAGGGTTGTGCCCTGCCCAACCGTCCAGGTGTCTACACCAACGTGGCCACATATAGCCCCTGGATTCAGGCTCATGTAAGCTTCTAATGCTAGCCAGTGAGGCTGACCTGGAGCCAGCTGCTGGGGTCCCTCAGTCTCCTGGTTCATCCGGGGACCTGCCCATATCCCACATCTCTTCTGCCTTGAGGCCAAGATGCCTAATAAAGCTAAAGGCCACCCCCAACCCCTACTCCCCACCTCCTGCCTCCTCTCCTCTTTGGGGCTCACCAGATCTGACTCCACCAACTCTCATCCAGGGATCTGCCATGAGTCCCAGGGGGTGACACTCCCCCCTCCCTTCCTGGCTTGTATTGACTTTTCTCGGCCCTGGCCAGGGCTGGGTGCAAAGCACGCAGCGGTGGGCAGACCAACTGCTGCCCATCTGGCCTGTGTGCCCATCTTTTTCTGGAGAAAGTCAGATTCACAGCATGACAGAGATTTGACACCAGGGAGTTCCTCCATAGCTGGCTTTGAGGACACGGGGAACGCAGCCCATGAGCAGCCTCTAGGAGCAGACAGCAGCCCCTGCCGACAGCCGGCAGGGAATCGGAACCCTCAGACCCACAGCCGCGAGGCACTGGATTCTGGCAGCACCCTGAAAGAGCTGGGAAGTAAGTTCTTCACCAGCCTCCAGGTAAGAGCCCCACTGGCCAACCCCTTCATTTCAACCTAAAAAGACCCTAAGCAGAGAACCTGGCTGAGCCACCCGGACTCCTGACCTACAAAGTTGTGACTTAACAAACATGTGTTTTAAGCTGCTCCATTTGTGCTGACATTTATAGAGCAATAAAAACTAATACAGATTTTGCTCCACTGTGATGGAGGTGTCCCAGTGGGAAAGGTGGGCTGGCCAGCGTGGCCACCTCCCCAGGTACTCCAAGAGGCTGGGCACTTGGCATCAGATCCTCGGCTGAGGAGGGGTCAGGAGCCCTGGGGCAGGCCCAGATTCTGTTCTCATTGTTTCTGGCCACCATTCACGCCCAGGGTGACCCTGGGGCCCAGGTCACCCTACTGACACCTGCATCCAGACGCCGACGGCCTTGCCCACCCGTGGGGTCCCCTTGCAGCCTGGTGCCTGGCATCCTGTCCCCTCTCTGCCATGTCCTTGTCTCCAGAGCCAGGACCACCCATTCCAATAGACAGAGGTCAGTTTCCACAGCTGCAGAAAGAAACAAAACCTGGAAAACTCAAAACCTACTCTGGAGCTGACAGCGGCTGTCGGCAGAAGAGAAGGGAAGACAAGGGAAGGCAAACTTCAAAGGCGCAGCCCCTTTAGGTCCAGGCACAGGCCTGAGCATTGCCTCCCTCTTCTTTTCTCCTGGGGAGCCGGGGAAGTGGGCTGTACTAGATGGTCATGGGTAGGCCAGGCCAAGTGGGGCAGGAAGGGTGCTCAAGGCTGCTCTGTCCCCCAGGTGGAGAACAGGCCACACTGTAGTACATATTGGCCACCGCTGGTGGGGTCATCAGGGACCAGGTGCCCAGGACGACAGGGCATGGCTATGGCAGGCCAGCCTGCAGGCCCAGCTAAGCAGGCAGAAGGGAGTTGAGCTGGGCAGGGAAGGGAGGATCATTAATGAAAAAAAATCACGGCCCCTCATCAAGCCCTCACCAGACATCATGCAGAGGGAGAGCTTTATTCCATCAGCTCATTGAATTCCCACAGGAGGCTCTGTGAGGTGGCTTGTCCCCATTTGCCAGATGAGAAAAACAAGTCCGAAAAGTCACACCGCCGGCAAGGTTGGTACACTGGGACTGCAGCCCAGGTGGTCTGATTCTGGGAAAAGCAGAGGTCCTCCACTCTCTCCACTCCCTCCCACCCCAACAGGGCAGCCTCCCCACACCCCTCCTTCTGGCCTGCTCCTGGCACAACAGCCTGCAGTGCCAGACGGGCGGCAGCTCGCCGGCCCTGTGCCACTGACCCCACAGGATGGGGCCCGTGTCCCCTTCCGTAATCTGAACTGATAACACCTGCTCTCCCATGGCTGCTAGCGGTCCAGATGTCGGCCAACGCGGTGACTGTTATGCCTGCTGAGTGTGTGCACTGTGCCAGGTATGTACATGCTCTCAGCAGACCTGAGAGCCCTCGAAGGAGACACTCATCTCACAGAAGAGAAACAGGCCCAGACAGGTTAGGTAACATGGCCACCAGCTGGTAAGTAGTGAAGCCACATTTGAACTCAAATCCCACACTAACAGTTATGTCACATCCCTTTTGGGGACAAAAGTAGCTATAAAACACTACAAATAAGGCACATTGCTAACTAGTGGTCATGAATAACTACTATGTATTAACACAAAAACAAGAAAAGTAGGCCAGGCACAGTGGTTCATGCTTGTAACCCGTGTTTTGGTAGACCAAGGCAGGATGATTGCTTGAGGCCAGAAAATCGAGATCAGCCTGGGCAACACAGTGAAACCCCCATCTCTACAAAAAATTAAATTAGCCAGGCATGGTGGCCCGTGCCTGTAGTCTCAGTTACTCGGGAGGGTGAGGTGGGATCGCCTGAACCCAGGATTTCAAGGCTGCCGTAATGATCACGTCACTGCACTCCAGCCTGGGCTACAGAGCAAGATCTGTGTGTAGGGAAAATCTCTCTCAAATCATGTTTTTCCTCTACTCCTGTTGTCAGAAAAGAAGGTCCCAATCCAGACCCCAAGAGAGGGTTCTTGGATCTCACGCGGGAAGGAATTCAAGGTGAGGCACAGAGCACAGTGAGAAGCAAGTTGATTAGAAAGGACTCCATCACAGAGCAGGCGTGCTCAGAGAGGAGGGGGAAGAACTCACCATCTTTGGTTAGTGTCTCTGCTTATAAGAAACTACAGGCCGGGCACGGTGGCTCAAGCCTGTAATCCCAGCACTTTGGGAAGCCGAGGAGTGGGGGGATCACCTGAGGTCAGGAGCTCGAGACCAGCCTGGCTAACATGGTAAAATCCCGTTTCTA
>NW_012116300.1:1142944-1147560 GCF_000951035.1 Colobus angolensis palliatus | reverse complement strand
GCAGGAGGATCACAAGCTCAGGGGTTTGAGACTAGTCAACATGGTGAAACCCCATCACTACAAAATACACAAAAAAATTAGCTGGGCATGGTGGTATATGCCTGTAATCCCAGCCACTCAGGACGCTGAGGCAGGAGAATCCAGGAGGCGGGGACTGCAGTGAGCCAAGATCACGCCATTGCACTCCAGCCTGGGTAACAGAGTGAGACTTTGTCTCAAAAAAAAAAAAAAAAACAAGAGAAACTACAAGGAGTGGTAAATAAACCTGGAATGTGCAGATGTGCTCACTGAAGGTCGGGGCTTTTGCTGCCATCGGTGACTGTGCATCCTCTGCCTTAGCCTGCTTACCGACGCTATGTTAGTAGAGCAGGTTGCATTCTCAGGACGTGTGCACATTCTAGGGCCTTGTGGGAGATGTCCTGTATGGCCATAAACATTTCATAATCATAATTGGTGGCCAGCTTAAGAGGTGGTCATTTTAGGCCGGATGTGGTGGTTCCCGCCTGTAGTCCCAGCACTTTGGGAGGCTGAGGCAGGAGGACTGCTTGAGCTCAGTTTGACACCAGCCTGGGCAACATGGCGAAACCCCATCCCTACAAAAACTGCAAAAATTAGCCGGATGTGGTGGTGCATGCCTGTAGTCCCAGCTACTCCAGGGGCTGAGGTGGGAGGATTGTTTGAGCCAGTATCAGGCTACTGTACTCCAGTCTGGGTGACAGAGGGAGACCCTGTCTCAAAAACAAAAAGAATGTGGCTATTTTCAGACAGCAGGAGCCTTATAGATGCCTTGTGAGTGCTTAGCTACACATTTTAAGATGGATCACTCTAGTTGTTTTATTAAACCAGAGGCCTGGTAAGCAGAGGTCCCCCAACACTCTCATACCAAAACCACAATTATCAACACAGAAGACTCCTGTGACAAACAGTTGTGGGGCTCCCCCCCCCACTAAGCACTGGACACCAGTAGGGTGTCCTCAATTCAATTCCAACACTACCTGCCCAGCGCCAGCCTCAGGTCTCACAGGTTGCGGCTCACAGGACTGCCTCCCCATTCCCCAGCTGCAAGTTTGGGCTTCGGAACTTTTGACTGACTGGCTTCAGGTTGGTGTTCCCATGACTCTTCTCTTTGGGTTCAATTAATTTGTTAGAGCGACTCAGAGAACTCAGGGAAACACATTCACTGGTTTATCATAAAGGATGTTACAAAGCATCGAGATGAAGCAAAGAGCAGGTTGAGGTGGTGGGGAGGGGCCGGAGCTCCCATTCATCCCTGTGGTGTCACCCTCTGGGGACCACACGAGTTGAGCTATGGAGAAACCCTCCAAACTCTGTCCTGTAGGGTTTTGTCAGCATTCTTTTCCCAGGGAATAGGGCGGGGCCCTCTCTGGGGAGAGTCTTAAGACTCCCAATCAGAAAGGCCCAGGGAAGATTCGAGTCCTGCTTTGGGGCACGTGAAAGAAGACAGATTGTTTCCCTGGTCTAACACACCTGAAAGACACAAGGGCCTTCCCCATCATAACACAACACCCTGTCTGGGGTGGGGAGTGAAGGAGATAGAAGGCAGACAGACGCTGGGCATGGTGGCTCACGCCTGTAATCCCAGTATTTTGGAAGGCGGAGGCAGGAGGATCACAAGCTCAGGGGTTTGAGACTAGTCAACATGGTGAAACCCCATCACTACAAAATACACAAAAAAATTAGCTGGGCATGGTGGTATATGCCTGTAATCCCAGCCACTCAGGACGCTGAGGCAGGAGAATCCAGGAGGCGGGGACTGCAGTGAGCCATGATCACACCATTGCACTCCAGCCTGGGCGACAGGGCAAGACTCCGTCTCTAAAAAAACAAAAGGTAGATGCGAGGGAGCAGAAGACAGGCTGCAAGGCGGATTCTCCGAGTGAAGTCTGTGAGGCAGAGAGGTAAAGGCCAGTTGAGGAAAGGAGCCCAGGAGGACACTCCTGTGTGGAGCAGCAGGCGCAGCCAGCCAGCTCCTCTCCACCACTGGACGCTCCCATTCCTTGTAAAGGCCCTTAAGGAAGGAGAACCTGGACCCCACAAGACCACACTTCCAAAAGTGGAGACCCCAGGCTAGGCCAGTGAGTGGCTCTGCTCCCGGAAAATCCCTCCTGACCCCTTCCCACTGCATGCACTGAATGACACCACGGCCTGCCATCTCCTCAGGTACTTAGTGCACAGGGAGGACAGCGTCATGGGGTGTGCAGAGACCCCCTCTGGGGGCAAGGACTCGTGCTGGGTCCAGGTGATCTCTGACAGCAGACAGACACCATTCACCGCGCCAGCTGCGGAACCATGCCACTGCTCACTGAGCATCAGCGCATGAATGCAATTGTTGTTATATTTATGAGCTGATGCGCGGCGAGTACAGGCACACTCCCCAACGTCCTAAGGGCTCCACGCTGTGTATCCCCACTTCACGGATGGGAACAACCAGCTGGAGGCCCCGGGCTTTGCCAGTAGGAGCTGGGGTTTGAAACCAGTGTTCTGCTCTCTGGAGGACAGGCAACATCCTTAAGAGGATGGTGACTCCAAGGGACCCCTGGTTTCTGGTGGACATCCTGAGCTGGGGCATCAGCTGTGACGGCCCCCACAGGTGAGGTGTCCACCCCTGGTCTCTGCCGATGAAGCCTGGATGGAGTAGGGATCCAGGCGTCTCCCTGTGAAGATGGCCCCTCCTGTACCTACACCCTTTGACTACTGGGTGGGCCGCTGGGCTGAGAACTTCCTGGCCCCCACTGTCCACACCCTTCCTTCACTCTCCCTCCATAGAGGTACAGGATTTAAAGTTGCCAGTTCTATGTACATAAAGACACTGGGATTAATTGGAGATAGCGTCTCACTCTGTGGCCAGGATGGTGTGCAGTGGCGCGATCTCAGCTCACTGCAACCTGTGCCTCCAGGTTCAAGCAACCCTCCTGCCTCAGCCTCCCGAGTAGCTGGGACCACAGGCGTGTGCCACCATGCCCACCTAATTTTGTTTGTATTTTTAGTGCACACGGGGTTTCACCTTGTTGGTCAAGCTGGTCTTGAACTTCTGGGCTCAAGTGATCCACCTCCCTCAGCCTCCCAAAGTGCTGGGATTACAGGCGTGAGCCTCCACGCCCAGCCAGACACTGGGACTAAGAAATACATCTTTTTTTTTTTTTTTTTTTTGAGACCTTGTCGTCCAGGCTGGAGTGCAGTGGCGCGATCTCAGCTTACTGCAAGCTCCGCCTCCTGGGTTCACGCCATTCTCCTGCCTCAGCCTCCTACAGGCGCCCGCCACCTCGCCCGGCTAATTTTTTGTATTTTTAGTACAGACGGGGTTTCACCGTGTTAGCCAGGATGGTCTCGATCTCCTGACCTCGTGATCCACTCGCCTTGGCCTCCCAAAGTGCTGGATTACAGGCATGAGCCACTGCGCCCGGCCAAAATAAATCTTTTTAGCCTAGCCAAGAGCTCTTCCCAACAATTATCTGTCCAATGCCTCAGAACACAAGTAATGGAGCAAGACATGTTCTGCAGGGACTGGGATGCTGAGGACCCTGGGAGCAGGGGTGGGGGCTGCAGTGAAGCGCAGTGAAGTAAGTCACAGGAGGGAAGGGACTTTGGGGGACTCCCCAGGGAGGAGCCAGAGGCCACAAGTCAAAAGTAACAATAACTAGAATTACAGCTTAGAAAACACAAATGCAGCGCTAAGACTTGCTGAGATTCTACGCAGTTCACAAACTGTTCCTCTCCCATCCAGAAGAGGAGGAAACTGGGCTTTGATGAGGTTAACGGCCCATGGCCGCAGTCAGCAGCGGAACCCAGTGATGCTCCTTAGCCACTCTAGATGCCGAGGCAGCAGCGGCACCCCCCACGTTCCGCCCACTCTCAACAGCCGTCAAAGCGCAGCTCGGACTGCAGGGCGTTTTGGCGTCCAGGGTCACCCTCTGGCTCATCTCTCGAACGCCGCCTCCGACACCACCCAGCACGACCCAGCCTGGGGCGTCTCTCTGCAAGGGAGAGGTCAAGTGGGGGACCCTCGCTCTCATGTAAATGCAACTTGGGGCGATGCAGGATAGTGTCCAGCATTCAGGAAAGGGGGCCTTGGTGGAAAGAGCGGCCAGCCAGGAAAATCAAGTCTCTAGGTCTTTTCAGAGCCGAAATGCAGCCGAGCGGGAAGGCGGACAGGCGCCCAGGACTCCTAGGGCAAGGAGCTGCCCCTTCCCTCCTCCTGGGGAAAGCGGTAGCCAACCGCTCCCGTGCCTCCTAGCCCAAGGAGTTCGCCCGAACCACCCCTAAGCCCAACAGCAACCCCCAGGGCTCCTCACAGGTCATAAGCCCCTCTGAGCCGCAACAGTCCTCGCATCCAGGTCGGGGAAGGGAGCGGGGGCGACTGTCCCCAGCACGGCGGCAGAACCCCAAAATGCGGAGCCTGCCCAAGATGGCGGCCACGACTATCCCGCGACAAGGCGGCCCCCGGCTCGCTGTGTCCGAGCCTGGAGCCCGCCGAACCGCACCAACACGGAGACCTCGCCTCTACCACTCCCGAGAGGGCGCCACCGCCTCCGACGGCTATCCCCGGGGTGGAGATGGCGGACGCACGCCCCTAGGCACCGCCCGCTTCCAGATCA
>NW_012116300.1:1118177-1142418 GCF_000951035.1 Colobus angolensis palliatus | reverse complement strand
CGCGGGCGGGCCGAGGGGAGCGGGTACCCGGCGCCGGGCACGGGGCTGACGCCGACGCTGTCTGCGATGTAAACAGTGGCGGCCGGCGACGCCTGCGGGCCCCCGAGCTGCGGGCTGGGACATCCGTTGTGCGGGTGAAGCGCGAGCTACGCTCGCTGCGGGGATCTCCGGTCCAGGGGCGATGTTTAGACCTTGTGCCGGACCCCGGGCGCCGAGGGCACCGTGGCATCCAACCCCTGCAACGGTATTGCCCGCGCCGTGCAGTTGACGAAATTGAGGTTCGGCTTGGTCTCTTAACCGGTTAGCCGAAGGTCATTGGCAGCGCCAGGGTTCGAACCACGACCCCTTAATTCCCAGCTTTCTTCGCAGGCCCATCGGAATCACGCTGTGCCCCGGGACACTCCTTGGGGTGGAGGGTGGTGGACTCAGTTAATGCAAAGAAAGTGTGGTCCCACTCGTTCTTCACCAAGCAACCGTTTGTTATTACCTCCCGACCTCCTGCTGATGTTCTAGAAGACCCCCTTTCCCCCTGCAAACGAACTGAGATTATTCAGTTAGAATGGCTTGGGGTTTGGGGTCTGCATTGGGAAATCAGATGCATCAGCCTCTGATTTACGCCTCCCAACATTGTGAGGTTGTCGCCTAAGTGCATTGATCAGATTCTAGAGCTGGAAACTGGGAAACTGACTTTTAGCTCCAGGCTCAGAGCCTCAGCTCTCATGGTCTCCAAAGGCCTTTCCTCACTGATAACTACTGGCACTTAGCGAATATTAAATGGCCGTTGCCTGTGCATGTCCCATGTGCCACATGTCTACTTAGTGCTTTATGTTCCTTCCGAGCTCATTGAAACCCTCTGGTGGCCCTATGAATTGAGAATTCTGGTAATTCCTAGTTTACAGATGAGGAAACTTTGCATCAGAAGGCTCAACTACCAGCCAGCAGTGGTGGCATGGTCCTGTAGTCCCAGCTACTGTGAAGGCTGAGGCAGAATTGCTTGAGCCCAGGAGTTCAAGCTGGAGGGTGCTATGATAGCGCTTATGTAGGGTCTGTGCCACTATACGCCTGGGCAACATAGCGAGACCCTGTCTCTAAAATAAAAAAATGTTCGAATGACTTGTCCAAGGGGGCAGAGCTGGGATTGAAACCCAGGTCTGCCTATCTCCAGATTAGCTTGGCTCCTCAAATTAGATTTGCCTAGAGAATTTGGATAAAACCGGATTCTAAAGCCCTACCCTGGGAGGTTCTGACTTAGAAGTTCTTGGATATAACCCTGGAATCTGTGTATTTGACAAGCAGAGCGGTGGTCCTGGGCCACACTGAGGGAACTCTCTTCCTCCTCGGACTTCCTGTGTAGTTGGTGGTCAGAGGTCTTTGGGACTTGCCCGACATGGGGCCTCTCCCAAGATCCTGCTTCTCTCCTCAGGATGACCAACTCTTGGATGATGGCAAGACCCTGGGCGAGTGTGGCTTCACCAGTCAAACAGCACGGCCACAGGCCCCAGCCACAGTGGGGCTGGCCTTCCGGGCAGGTGAGAGGGGACTGGGCTGGGTGGCAGCCAAGCAGGTTGGGGACACCATTCCAAAGAGGGTCATCAGGGAACCTGGAGTTGAAACCTTCAGGGCAGTGTCTTCCTCGTGCCTAAAGAGCTGGCAGTATCCTTTCACAATGTGTTTGTTTCCTCATTTTTTTTTTTTTTTAAAGAAGCAACCAAATGAGATGCTTACAGAAACCGAAGCTTATTTCCTGAAGCCAGCTCACATTTATAGGCGCTGAGTGCCTGGCTCTGTGCCCTGTGTGTTACTCTGTGTGTGGCTTCCACTGCCCTGTCTCATCCTCTCAGTAGCCCCGGAAGGTCCACGTACCATCATCCCTGTTCTGCAGATGAGGACACAGGCTTACCGGCAGTCACACAGGGAGCCATGGTTAGGATGCTGGCTGCTGGGCCCTTGCTGGAGTCAGACATCATGCCAAGCTCTATGCTGTGTATCACTGAATCCCTCTGCATCTCTGTGTGGTTGAGATTTGGATTTTGCCTGTTTTCACGTTCAGTGAAGTGAGCCCTGGGAGGTTAGGTCACCTGCTGGGACTGCCACATCTAGGATTGAGATCCAGAGCCTTTGCTTCCATCAGCCATACCCCACCCCTGCCCAAGCTTTAGAAACCTGGGGATTAGGGAGTGGTTTACTACTTGCCAGGGTATCTTCTTCCCTCCAAGAGAAAGGGAGGGGAGATTTTAAATGTTTTGTCTCTGGGAACTTGAACAGAGGTTATAGAGCTGTGTTTTCACAGCCATGGACCCAGCAGCTGTGTGGATGGCTGAGAAAACTTTATCCAAGTTATGAAGAATTATTAATATTTTTCTGCCTGTAAGGAAACATAGCAGAGGCTGAAGAGGAAGAGTACAGTCCTAGCTCCACCTTTCCATTCCATAAGTTCAGGCTAGGCCTCAGTCTCAGCATCTATATCCTCTAGCCAGCTACCTTGCCCTCCTGGCCCCTGTTTTCCCTTCGCCTTAAAGGGGTGTGATGAGACTGGCTTCACAGCAAGGTGGTGTGAGTCCTCGTGCACCCCAGGTCTGGCCTGCTGCCAGTGCCCAACAGATAGGAAGCTTCAGAGCCTTTCTGTGGGTTCTTTCTGCCCAGATGGTGATGTTAAGAGTTAGGTGCAGCCGGGCGCGGTGGCTCAAGCCTGTAATCCCAGCACTTTGGGAGGCCGAGGCGGGCGGATCACGAGGTCAGGAGATCGAGACCATCCTGGCTAACACGGTGAAACCCCGTCTCTACTAAGAAATACAAAAAACTAGCTGGGCGCGGTGGCGGGCGCCTGTAGTCCCACCTACTCCGGAGGTTGAGGCAGGAGAATGGCGTGAACCCGGGAGGCGGAGCTTGCAGTGAGCTGAGATCCAGCCACTGCACTCCAGTCTGGGCGACAGAGCGAGACTCCGCCTCAAAAAAAAAAAAGAGAAGAGTTAGGTGGAGGGCTGGCACAGACATACAGGTCGTGCCCTGTACATGGGTGCATTTTGTTGTTGTTGTTTCTGAGACAGAGTCTCACTCTGTTGGCTAGGCCGGAGTGCAGTGGTGCCATCCCAGCCCACTGCAGCCTCCACCTCCCGGGTTCAAGAGCTTCTCCTGCCTCAGTGGCCTGAGTAGCTGGAATTACAGGCATGTGCCACCACGCCCAGCTAATCTTTGTATTTTTAGTAGAGATGGGGTTTCACCTTGTTAAGTCAGCCTGGTCTCAAACTCCTGACCTCAGGTGATCGTCCATCCCAGCCTCCCAGAGTGCTGGGATTATAGGCTTGAGCCTTGGCTCCTGGCCCAGGGGTGCCTTTCTGAAGACAGCAAGTGAGTGCCAAGAGCGTATCTGGTCTGCTTCCCCCAGAAGTGTCACTTTCTCTAATTTGAACAGTGGTACGCTAGAGGTTTGCTGTGACTTGGAAGATATTGATAGACCCATTTTGCAGGTGAGAAAATCAAGGCTAAGGAAGGTGACTTGTTTTTCTCCCACAACCCCTAGTATGGCATGGAATGTGGTGGTGACTCTGGAGCCCAGGTCACATCAGCCCTCTTGCAGGTGATGGCTATCTTGATAGGGGTACAGCATGGGCTGTGAGCTCTTTGCTTCCCCATGGACTGCTTGCAGAAACACACTTCCTGGGTGCCACTCAACCCATCATCATGTTATTCCCAGGCCTTGAATGGGTGCCCCACCCTCCGCCTCTCCCCTCCCCCAAGCTTACCACTCAAGAAGGTAAGACTGTTTCAAATCAAATGTTAAAGGGCATTGTCCAGGCTCATCACGAAACAATGAGGGAGGTAGTGAAGGCACGAATGGTCACAGGTTTGTGGCTTGGAAGATGCATTAGATTAAGCTGCATCAGTTTCTGAACCTTGGCACAGTGGGCACATTGGGCTGGATTACTGTGTGGGTTGCCTTGTGCACCGTGGCATGTGGAGCCGTATCCCAGGCCTCTACCCACTAGATAGCGTTGGAACACCCCGACTCCCCAGTTGTGACAGCCGGAACTGTCATCAGGCATGCCAGCGTTCCCTGGGATGCCTGGTCAGTTGAGAACCCTGAGCCAAGCAGAGATGGGTCTCCTAGCTGCAAGAAAGCACAGGAGAAAAGCTGTGGGTTTGTTTGCTGTGTGTTGGGGTGACAGTAGGGACAAGACAGGGAAGGCCTTTGCCTTCCTGGAGCCAGTCAAAAGGGCAATTTGTCCAGTGGTAAGTGCCCCCACGCCCAGGATGTCAGATGTCTTGACTTTTGGGGTTGGGTGGATTGGAGGTTCATCAGAGGAGGGGACCTGAGTTGGACCCTGAAAGTCCAGAAGCAACCAGCCATTCCGAGTGCTGGGACCAGCAAGTGCGAAGGTCTGAGTTAGGAAAGAACAGAGAGCCGGAGCCTGAGAGCATGGGAGGCAGAGGGAGAGACAGACAGCAAGGACTTGAAATGGTATTCAGGGCATGATGGGAAGCCACTGGAAGGTTTTAAGCAGGGGAGGAATAGTCTACTTTTTTTTTTTTTTGAAACAGAGTCTTGCTGTGTCGCCGAGGTTGGAATGCAGTGGCCGATCTCGGCTCACTGCAAGCTCCGCTTCCTGGGTTCACGTCATTCTCCTGCCTCAGCTTCCCGAGTAGCTGGGACTATAGGCACCTGCCACCACACCTGGCTTTTTTTGTATTTTTAGTAGAGACGGGGTTTCACTGTGTTAGCCAGGATGGTCTCGATTTTCTGACCTTTGATCCGCCCACCTCGGCCTCCCAAAGTGCTGGGATTACAGGCGCCCGCCACCATGCCTGGCTAATTTTTTTTGTATTTTTAGTAGAGACGGAGTTTAGTGTTAGCCAGGATGGCCTCGAGCTCCTGACCTTGTGATCTGCCCACCTCAGCCTCCCAAAGTGTGTGAAGGAAACAAGGATATACATTCTGGGTGAAGGGTGATGCTGGCTGCAGGTGGTCAGCCCTCAGACTCACTAGTGGACATGGAAGATGAGGAAAGGGGCTTCAGCATGGTCAGTGGGAAGGGCTGGGGACCTTCAGGTTGGGCCCACAGGGGTAGGAGACATTGCCGTGGGGCCACGGGGCAGCTGGAACAGGGAGGTCAGCTCTGTGGAGACCAGCTGTGTGGACGAGTGTTCGCATGGAGATCCCCAAAGTTGCAGATGATCACCCATGAACACCAAGGCCCCAGCTGGGGCAAGAATTGGGATATCCCCTTCCAGCTCTGCTCCTTCCTCCACAGATGACACCTTTGAGGCCCTGTGCATTGAGCCGTTCTCCAGCCCACCTGAGCTGCCCGATGTGATGAAGCCCCAGGACTCGGGAAGCAGTGCCAATGAACAAGCCGTACAGTGAGGACCCCCAAGAGGCCCATTCCCCCCAATAAAAGAGATTTGGGAGTCTTCCTGGTTGCTGCCTCTTTTTCCCGACCCTCCCTGGGATGGGTCCTACTCCCTGTGGGCTCCTTTTGGGGCTTGTGCTTGGCAGTTCCTGTGCTGTCCTGTCTCCCAGACCCTGGCTGAAAACTTGGCCCAGCCTGCTGCTTAAAGACACCATGGGTACCTGGGTTGCCTTGAGACCCAAGCCATTATTAGCAGTTAGCCAGCCACAGCAACCACTCCAGGGGGAGGGGAGGACTGAGAGGGACACAAAGACCACAGGAAGCCTCAGGGACAACAGATTCCAGTTTTAGGCCTTTTTCCTTCTAAGTGCCCCCCACCCCCACACTCTGCATGTCCACTCCCAGGGGCCTCTTGTCCTGAGGACAATGGCCAAGAGCAGAAATACAAGCTGGAGCCTGTGTCCTGGTTCGACAGCACGTTCAATGAGGGAACCCCAAAGCGGACCCACACAGGTCCACCCACACTGGGGGCTGTAATCAGGGAGGGAGGTGGCTGCCCCCTTACCACACCTTTAATAAACAGTCTACAGACCCAGTTCCTGCATTTCTCATTTTTATTTGACAGAAAAAGTTGCTCTTGCTGTACAGATTTTAAAAAACCAAAATGCCTTTAAGAAACGTGAAAAGTTGGGGGGAAGGGTACACAACCTCATGGGGGGCAGTAGGGACCACCTAATTCCAACTCCTGCCCCTTCCTTCCAAGAACACCTTACACAACCTCTAGTCCCAACCACCATCACAGTCACCCCTGGGAACTTTTGGATACAACTGGGGCCATGCCTCCCAGGCCCTGACTCCAGGCTGGGGTGTCCTGAACTGTATCCTCCCCTCCCCCAACTCCCATCTGCATTCCCTCCCACCCCAAACCCCCCAGAACACGTGAACCAGGAAGAACTCACAGAGATTAACATTTCACAGGAACAAAGAAAAAAAAGGAGAGGGAAAGGGAGCCCTTCATCCGAGGGCTGCTAAGGTTCAAAGGAGAGCAGACAAGGACCCTCCCACGGCTCTGCTGGGGAAGAAGGGACACTCCCTGTGGCTCCAGAGCATGGGGTGTGGTGGAATCCCCCAAAGACAATTTATGGAGACCTGCAACAGAAGATCCGGGTCAACAGGGAGTTCTGACCCTAGTCCTCAAGGCCAGCTTCTGGGCCGCTCCCAAAATGGGGCTGCCACCCACCACCACCACAACTGGCTCCCAGAAGGCGGCCTCAGCCTTCCAGGAGGATGCGCACCTGGAGGAGCGGTGTCTCATGGGCCGAGGGCTAGGTGTCTCCCTCCTGCGCTTGTGGCTGGGGGATCGGCTGTCCCCACGCTGGCCTCTCCGGGAACCCCGCTCACTGCTGCTGCTGCAACACAGGACAGACATCAGGCCACAGAGTGGCACCACCTCAGGCACCACAGATCCACAAAGTTTTCTTGATAGAAAGCAATGGCAGCCAGACAGGGCTGGGTGCTGACACCTGCAGTTGGCCTTACCTCTGCTGGTCCCGTGGCGAGGGCTGGGGCGAGGGACGGCGACGCTCCACAGGCGAGTAGCTGAGGGACCGAGAGTCCCTAAGGGAGTCTATTGGCTTCCGGGGACTGCGGGACCTGGGGAACACAGCAGGATCCAATAGCACCACGCCCTTTCAAGCACACCGGCCAGCACTCAGGACCACCCGCCCAGGTCCTGACCACCAAACCTCACACCACACAGGGCCGGCCTCAGACCCACCTTTGTCCGCTCACTCACCCATCCGCCCGCACACCATCCACCGAGTGCCCAGTGGGCAGGCACAGGGTGCAGCGGGGGATGCAAAGATAAAAGACAGTCCCTGCCCTTGAAGGAGCTCAGTGGTGAAGGAAGGCACGCACGGCCCCGTGTGTGGGAAGCAGGGCTGGATGTGCGTGGCTCTGGGGACCCAAGGAAGGGGGACATGGGGCAGGGCAGGAAAGGGGCAGGGCAGTCTTCTCGAAGGTGCTGTTTGAGCGGAGTCTTGCAGAACGAGGAGTTCACCAGGCGGACAAGGAAATTCCAGGCAGAAGGAACAGCATGTCCAAAGGCATGGGCTCTCCTTAGACTGCAAGGCGCTGGGTGTGGCTGGAGCACAGGGCATGTGTGGGGGCGGGCAGGAGGAGAACACAGGGCGGGCAAGGCCCGTTGGTGAAGAGCCTCACACGCCACTCCCGCAGAGGTGGGGCTTTGTCCTGCAGGCCACAGGGCGTCCCGAAGGATTTGTGGAGTGGAGGGAAGTAGCCAGATGTGCGTTTTAGAAAGGTCCCTCTGGCTACATGTGGAAGAGAATGGCGTGGAGGCGGGGAGACAGGGAGGAGGCTGTGGACAGAGTCGGGAGAAGATGATGGTGGCCAGACCAGAGCCCTGGCAGTAGCAACAGGGAGACAAAGCTAGAACCCTGGGACCAGGCTATGTGTTGAGGGAGGGAAAGGAAGAAACCAAGGACCCCCCAGTCCTGGCCTGAGCGCCCCTGTGGATGGCGCAGCCCTTCGCCAGAACAAGGTGCAACGAGCGGGGGAGAGAACAAGCGCCTCTTCCCCCACGACCAGATGCCCAAGGTCACGTGAGACACCCAGCGGGGAGCTCACACCCCAGGGCCCCATCTCTGGATAAGTCACTCCCCCACCCTCCTTCCATCTCAGGCAAGGCAGCACTCACCTCCGCTCGCCAGGGGGTGGCTTCTTGGGGCTTGCAGGTTTGGGCAAGGCCTGAGGGCCAGGCTTAGCAGGGGAAGGGGAGGAAGAAGAGGAGGAGGAGGAAGAGGAGGAGGAAGAGGAAGAAGAGGAAGAGGAGGAGGAAGAAGAAGAGGAGGAGGAGGAGGAGGAGGATGAAGAGGAGGAGCTGGAACTGGAACTGCTAGAGCGCCTCTTCCGTTTGGCTGGGGTTGGCTCTGGAGGACGTCCCTCTCGAACAGCCTCCTTTGGGGCTGGGGTGGGGCTGGGGACCCTGTGGGAGGAGAGGAGTGTCACAAGGAGACAAGCTGCCCCAGCCCCAACCCTACCTTCCTTGGCCTGGAGGAACGGCAGTGGGGGGAGGGGTGCCTGAGAAAGGCGCTGGGAGCTCTCCAAGCCCTGTGAGCCAGCAATTCTCTGGAGAGCAGTGGTGCGAGCTGACCCAACCTCTGCTAACAGAAGCAACAGGCTGGGGCCCGCAGCATAAGGGATCAAGGTTAAACCTCAAGAATGTCCCTGATGGAGGAATAAGGCCTCTGGGCTCAGGTGTGGAAGCTGAAGCTGGGTAGTCTCCTTCCTCGGAGAGCCGCAGCTTGGGGAGGCCCCTGTGAGTGCAGGTTGGCTGGGGAAGGGGCCGTCCTGCCTGGAGGCAGGGAGAGGGATGGGATGACCTCTGAAGATCCTTCCAGCCCAGGGAGTTCCTCTTGAGGTCTAACTGCCATCCCTCCTGCTGTAAAATTAAGTCCATTTCCTCTAGTTCTGTCCTCTGTAGAGACGGAAAACTTATCATTATCCTCTAGAGAATGAACCTTCGGAGACTTTTATCTGTCCCATTCCTCCTCCCTCCGCCCCCGCCCCAGCATTCTCTTCTACCCCCAGCCTGAGGGTCAAGGTCCCCATACCTCCTCCAAGAGTCAAGCACCTGTGACATGGTTTCTCCCTCCCCACTCCCAACCCATCCCCAATACCTCCCCACTGAAGGATGCTAAAGTCAAGCTCCCTCACCTCTTCAGTGCCACCTCAGGTTGCACAGGAAGGCTAGAGCCCTCCGAGTCACTAGAACTGGAGCCAGAGGAGGAAGACGAGGACGACGATGATGATGAGGAGGAAGAAGAGCTAGACGACGACGAGGAGGAGGAGGAACTCCGTCGCTCCTTTGCTGGCTGCAGGGCGGCTAATGCAGAAGGCTGCTGGGCCCCAGTAGAGGCAGGTGGCTCCCCCACATCAGAGTGGGGCACCCCGGGGGCAGGGACAGAGAGCATGCCATTGTGGTCACCAGCAGAGGACGTGGTCGTTGCCACCGCCCCAGAGGAAAGGGACTGAGACCCTGCTACGGGGGTGGTCTGGGCAATCAAAGAACGGGACTGGTCTGAAAAAGCAGAAGGCACAGGAGACCTTGGCTGATCCTGTGCTGGAGGGAGAAGAGACTGTGAAGGAGCCTGGCCCATTCTAGAGGAAGGGGAGGGAGCCCGTTCAGAGGTCACTCTAGACTGGCTTGGGGCAGACGGCGGTGTTCTGGACCTGGCTCGGTCAAGGAGCGGTGGTGAGGTTCTGCCACTGACACGCTCGTAGGCAGAGAGGGGCACCCTGGGGCTGGTGAGGTTTGCACCAGACAATGTTGGAGCCATCCTAGCACTGGAGAGGCTCGCGGGGGCCAAGGCTGCAGCGGTTCTGGAGCCAGCAATATTCACAGGAGCTGTGGCATGTGCAGACCGAGGACCCACCAGGTTTGCAGAGGCTGGAGCCTGTGGTGTTCTGGAGCTGGAGGGATAGTTTGCAGCAGTTGGTGGGGTGCCAGAGCCTGTGAGACTCAGAGCTGCCAAGGCAGCTGGGGTTCTGGCCCCTGCTAGATTCACAGCTGGGGCTGTGGGAGTGCGAGGGTCAGCCAGGTTCACAGCCGAAGGTGCCACCGCTGTTCTGGGGCTGGCCAAGTTCATGGCCGCTGCTGCAGCTGGCGTTCGCGTGTCAGCCAAGTTCACTGGTGTTGGGATGGCAGGTGTCCTGGCGCTGGCTAGGTTCATGGCTGCCGCAGAGGCTGCAGGAATCCTGCTGGCAAGGCTGGCTGCTGGGGCGGTTCTGAGACTCATGAGAGGCACTGGGGCTGGAACCTGGGACATTCTTGCAGCAAGGCCAGCAGCAGACATGGACGGAGGAGGTCGAGCAGTGCCAAGACTGATAGCGGTCAGGGCAAGTGCAATCCTGGACTGAGCATGATTTTCTGGCACAGATGTTCTCTGGTGGTCAGGTATTCGGGGACCTGGACCATCCATCATGGAGCCACCGGCCTGCTGCAGGACAGACATGGGTGTTCTAGAGCTGCCAAGGGGTTCAAGCATTCCAGGTGATCTGCAGCGGTCAAGAGGTGTTGGGGACATGCTAGGACGACTAAAGCAGCTCATTCTGGAGCTGTTGAGTGCTACTGGAGGTGTCCGCGAACCAGAATGATTTCTTGTTGCTGGAGGAGTAGCAGATCGTGAACGATCAGAACTACTTCCAGATGCAGAACGCCTGCGGATGGCTGGAGGAGATCTTGTCAAGGACCGTTTGCCCCGAGCTGTTCGTGGAGTACGGGATCTGGAGCGGCGGCGGATAGCAAGTGGTGAGCGACTTCGAGAACGTTTGCGTGGCAACAGCGGCGTTCGAGACCTAGAGCGGCGCCGAATAGCTGGAGGTGTCCGGGACCTAGAGCGGCGGCGTGTCGCTGGTGAGGTTCGAGAGCGGGACCTTCTTCGAGTTACTGGAGATGTGCGAGATCGAGACCTCCTTCGGGTGACCGGTGATGTTCTGGATCTTGATCTTCTGCGAGTGACAGGTGAAGTTCTGCTTCGAGATCGCCTCCTGGTTACTGGTGGAGTCCTAGATCTGGACCTTCTGCGTGTCACTGGTGGAGTTCTAGAACGGGAGCGCCGGCGTGTTGTTGGTGTTCTGGACCTCGAACGACGACGGGTTACTGGGGGTGTTCTGGATCTGGATCGCCTTCTGCTCACTGGGGATGCTCTTGACCGGGATCTTCGTCGAGTCACTGAAGTCCTGGACCTTGACCGTCTCCGGCTGACTGGTGAAGTTCGAGACCTAGACCTACGTCGGCTTATCAGGGGGGTTCTGGACCTGGATCGCCGGTGAGTGGCTGGAGAGGCTCGAGATCTAGAGCGTTTCCACGGGGCTGGTGATGTCCGTGAGCGAGAACGCTTCCGACTGGTTGGGGGTGTCCGAGAGCGGCCCCTTCGGCGTCGAGAGGAGGTCCGGGAACTTTCCTGCCGGGCAGGGGACCTTGAGTGATAACCAGAGCCTCCCCTCCGTCGCCGAGTAACCCGTGACCTTGACCGGCTCCGTTGTCTTCGCCGAGAGGTTGACTGAGAAGATCCAGACCTATCTCGACGTCGGGTTGTTCTGGTTTTCTCTCTCCTTGAGCGGGAACGGGACCTCTGTAGTCCACGAGGCTTTGGTGAAGGAGAGCGGCCTCTCCTTGAGGTTGTCTTAGTGCGTGGAGATGAAGCTGAGCGCCGTCGGCGTGAAGACCTCGACTTTTCGACTGGCTCCGGGGAAGACACTGAAGGACTTCTTCGGCGCCTTGGGGGAGTTCTAGAGCGAGTTTCTGGTGAGGATGAGGCAGAACGGCTTCTACGGGAGAGTCTGGCCTTCCTCGTTAGCTCGGGAGACGATCGAGAGCTGCGACGTCGAGGTGGCGTACGCGACTTGGTCTTGGGCTCTGGTGATGACCTGGAACCTCTGCGAGCAGTTCTGGATTTGGGCGGATGTTCAGGAGAGGACTCCGTACTGCTGCTTCCTTCGGGAGAAGGGCCTCTACCTTTGCTTGATGAACCTGATCTGCTTCGTCTGGGAAGGGCCCGAGGGGCTGGAGCTTTAGGTTCAGGAGAGGAATCAGAACCACTCTGCGCCCTCGGTGCTGCTCTTGGCTTATCTTTCACTTCAGGGGAGGAACCAGACCTACTGCGCCGAGGAGAAGGCCGAGATTTGCTGTCAACCTCTGGAGATGATCCAGAGCGACTCCTCTGCCGAACTGGGGTTCGAGTCTTGGCTTTAGAATCTGGAGAAGAGTCTGACTCACTTCTTTCCTGAGGGGATGCACTGGGTTTCACATCAAGTTCTTGAGAGGATGCCGAACGACTTCTCTGCCCCAAGGGAGTCCGAGCCACAGTTTTCTGATCAACTGATGATTCTGACCCACTTCTTTCTCTCTGGGGGGTAAGACACTTGTTGTTGAGCTCTGGGGATGATGGAGAACGACTCCTCGGCCTAGGAGTCTGAGGCAAAGCTTTCGGTTCTGGCGAAGAATCACATTCGCTTCTCCCTCTGGATGGTGTTCTAGGTATATCTTTCATTCCAGGAGAGGACCCAGACAGGCTGTGCCTCGAGGGAGTCCCAGACCCATCTCTAAGTCCTGGAGAAGACCCAGACCTGCTTCTCCTTGATGGAGTTCTGGGTAAACCATCTTTCATTTCAGGAGAAGATGCAGAACTACTTCTTTCTCTCGAGGGTGTTCTCGGCACAGCATCAAGCACAGGTGAAGAGATGCTCTGATTTGAAGACATCCCTGCCTTTTCCACTGCATCTGGGGATAACTCACAACTGCTGCGTCTAGAGGATCTTGTCGACTGTTCTTTCATGTCTAGAGATGGATCTGTTTCCAGCTGATTAAGAAAAGGTCCGTTCAAATCTTTAACCTCAGAAGAAAATCCAGTATTCATTTCTGTACCACGTGGGCCTGAGTTTCTAAATTCTAAAGATGATTCAAAGCTGTTCTCCCTGAGTGGGGAGTTAGACAGTTCTTTATGTTCTGGAGAAAACTGTGGCCCACCCCAAGATGAGGCCATTGCAGGAATTTCTACTGCTTCCAAAGCAGCCTGTGACTGGCTCTGATCAAGAGTCAAAGACACAGCAGGCCTTTCTTCTACTTCAGGAGATGATTCAAAGTTACTTGCAGACATTTCTTTAAGTTCTGAAGACAAATGAGACAGGACTTGGCTTGTGGGTTCTTCACACTTCTCTACCACCTCCATTAACTCTTCATCTTGGCTTGATGTAGGCAATGCACTATTTTGCTCTCTTGCTTCTGGAGATGACCCAGCACCACTTCTTTCCCTTGACAGGGTTCTAGGTGTGTCTTTGAACACTAGTGAAGACTCAGGTCTATCCTGTACTGGAAAGGGACTAAATTTGTCTCTTTGTCTAGGAGGTGATGCAGTAGCATCCTCCTGAGGGAGTAAGGCCATTTTCTCTTTTGATTCAGAAGTCTCCAATCTACTCTGCCCGAAGAGAGAACTTGAGTCCACTGCAGGATGTAAAGAAGAGTCAGACTGGAACCTGCCCAGCTCAGGAGACATTCCGGATTTCAATGTAGGACTAGCTGACAACTCACCTCTATCTTGTCTTATTGGAGATCTGGATGCCAGCTCAGTGACTGGAGATGAAGACCTGGACTGCCCTCCCTTAGGCGATGTTTGAGATTTGCTCTGCAGAGATGGTGATTCTGAGTGACTCTGTCTCACTTCTGGACTTGAAGTATCAGATCCGTGGGCTGGTGAAGTTTGAGATTGTCCTTTCAGTTGCAGAGATGAGAGTCCAAAATAGCTTTCGCCTGGTGGTGTGCTAGATTTTACTCCTGCACACAGAGAGAAGGATCCAGGGCAACTTTGAACTAGTGAGTCTTTAGACTTCTCTTGGGGACATGGCGACTTTGATCCAGAAAGACTTGGCCCTGGTGGAGTTTGGGCCTTTACTTTGGGGTGTGGTGAAATAGACCCTGAGTGACTTTGTCTTGGCGGTGTTTCAGGTTTCACTTTGGTATCCGGTGAGGAGGACCTAGAATGACTGTATCTTGGCAACAATCTGGATTCCACGTTGGAGCAGGGAGATATTGATCTGCTTCGCCGTGGAGTTGTTCTCGATGTCACCCTACTAGGACTTGGAGAAGAGGAGCCAGAATGACTTCTTTGCCTTGGTGATATTACCGCCTTCACTTTGGGTTGTGGAGATGATGACCTAGATGGGCTCTGTCTGGGAGGTGTGCTAGATTTCACTCTAGGAGGAGAGGACCCTGAGCAACTATGTCTAGAAGGGGTCCTAGATTTCAACTCAGGGTCAGGTGATGATTCAAAACAGCTCTGTCTTTGTGGCGTTATAGATTGCTCATTGGCCTGGGGACTTGTTATGGACCCTTGTCTCGGTGGTGTTCCAGATTTCACTTTAGAATGAGGAGATGAACTGGAATGACTTTGTCTTGATGGTGTTTTAGATTTCTGTTTAGGTGGCGGAGAAGAACTGGAGCGACTGCGTCTAGGTGGTGTTCTAGATTTAGCTTTAGGTTGGGAGGATCCAGACCGACTGCGCCTGAGTGGCGTCTGTGACTTTTGTTTAGGGCATGGGGAAGACCCTGAAAGGCTGCGCCTCAAAGACAAGCGAGATTTTGCTTTGGACCGTGGTGAAGACAGAGATCTGCTCCGCCTTGAAGAAATGCGTGATTTCTTCATTTCTGGGCTTGAATTGGACCTGCTTCTTCTCTGAGATGTTCTGGATTTGTTCTTCCGGTCTGAAGATGAGCCAGACCTACCTCTTCTTTGAGGTGATCTAGAGTGAGATCTTCCACGTCTAACTAAGCTTCTACTGCGGGATCTTCCTCGCCTTGGTGTCCTAGATCGAGACCTCCCTCTCCTGGCTGGTGTTCTGGAGCGTGAGCGACCACTGCGTCTAGCTGGGGTTCTAGAGCGTGAGCGGCCACGTCTGGCTGGGGTTCTGGAGCGTGAGCGGCCACGTCTAGCTGGGGTTCTAGAGCGTGACCTGCCACTTCTCCTGGCTGGTGATCTACTACGAGACCTCCGTCGTACTGGCGATCGGGTCCTAGATCTGCGCCTAGCAGGTGTTCTAGACCGAGACCGGCCCCTCCGGACTGGTGTTCTAGACCGAGATCTACGCCTGGTGGGTGTTCTGGATCGTGATCTCCGCCTGGCAGGTGTTCTAGAGCGTGACCTGCCCCGCCGGGCTGGTGTTCTAGAACGAGATCTGCCCCGAGTGGCTGGGGATCTAGAGTGGGACCTCCCTCGCCTTGCTGACCTAGACCTGCCTCTTCTCTGGGTATTTCTGCTCCTAGACCAGCCTGGTCTCTGAGGAGACCTAGAGCGGCCACGTCGCTGGGGGCTTCTAGATCTTCCCCACCTCTGTGCAGACCTGGACCTACGCCACTGGGGAGATCGGGATCGAGAATGACCTCTCTTTGTAGGGGTTCGAGACCGAGATCGCCCTCTCTTAGCGGTGGCAGGGCTACGAGACCTCCCCATCCTACGGGAAGGGGTATGAGAATGTGATTTATCCCGTTTTGCTCGGCCATGTGAGCGATTCTTGGATGTGGGAGAAGAAGAAATCTCTCGGTGGGACCCCGGAGCTGGAGCAGGTTTAGGACTTTCTGGGGAAGAGCTGGCATGCCGAGAAACTTTGGTAGGTTGAGGGGATGGTGGGCTGCTCTCTGAGGAAGAAGACTGGGGAAGTTTCTCAGGAGACTTAGGTGGTGAACGGCCCCGAGTGGGAGAGGCCTCAGATGGGGGGTTCACTGGCTCCTGGCTTAAGGGGGTTGTTGCAAGGAGTTGTGGGGAGCCGCCATGTCGCTCAGCAAGGAGCGGAGTGGGAGCAGGTGGTTCTGGGCCTGTGCTGCTCCTTTCCGGAGAGGGGCTAGGTCGAGTTGCAGATTTCTAAGAGTGAAAGAAAGAGTAGGAATAGGGATTCATAAACGCCAAAACTTCACATCACTCCTAAGATCCCAACACCCTTTCCAATAACTTTTCTTTTACACATCCCCTGACCACAAGCAATCACTTTCATTCAATAACAAGGAATCATATAAAGGACAGTGGGGAAAACATATGAAGACACGGATAGTCTGAGAATCTTAAAACTGAAAGAAACACAAAACGCAAATAACTAACGCACTACTACATTTAACAACAAATACCACTACAAAATGTTATGAAAGCGGAAAAAACTATCTTTAAAAGGAAAAATAAGCAGTTTCCTATAGTGAATGGCAACTTCACCTTTGAAGAATAACTCTATTAAAGGAAAAGAAACAGCATGAATAAAGATGTGAGAACATGATTTGTTTGAAGAGTAAAAAAGCAGACCAGGATGGGTAGAGTACAGGAAATGAGAAAAAGACCAGATTATTAAAAGCCTTAAATATAATTCAAAAGCAATAAGGAAGCAGTTAAGTTTCTGAGGTCAACCAACTTGTAATTTGGAAAGGTAACCCTGGATGACATGGAAATTTGATGACAGAGGCCAAGAATTTACACTGTAATCACTAAAGTAAGAGGATATGATTAATGCTTAAAATTAGAAAACTATTCCAGTGTTTCATTCAAACTATTGGTGGCAACCCAATGGATTAAACAGTTTTAGTGAGACATAACCAGCATTTAATAAAAAAAGAAAAGAAACTAGAGGCATTACACAGCATACACAGATAAAATACAACTTTTGTTCCAGTTCTGTGTATAAACAAGACACAATATAAAACCTATTAATATCCAGTGAGATTTGATTCTAAAGGGTTCACAATTCAGTCTAATAACAATACTATAAGTTCTGCAGATACAGTAAGAGAACTGGGAGATCAATGCAGAAAAAAATAACTGAATTTATTTTAGTAAGTTACTACCTCTCCCTTTCATGTCACAAGTTTATCCTAAATCTATACACTTGCAATCCAATGAACATCACCAACTCAGTAACATACCTCCTTCTTGTCTTTATCTTTGTCTTCATAAGGGCTGCTAGGCTGTTTTGTAGCAGGCTCCGGGCTACTAGGCCGTTGTGCGTTGGCAGTACCTGGTTCACTGAAAGGTGCATCTCCCTCCCCTCGTCGCCCTGAAGCAGGGGAAGGACTTCGCCCAGTCAATGCAGTTGTATGAGTTTTAGCTGCAGCACTTCGAGACCTGCAGGAGTTAATTGAGGATGGGGGAGAGGAAGGAAATCAGCTCAAAGGGAGAACAGGAAACCCCCTCCCCAACTCCCATCCACCTTTCCTAACTGTACAACCCTCTTCCAAAAAGCCTGCTTAGTCGCGTAACTCAAATCATTCACTAAAATGCAAGTACAGTCCACTTTGGTTCTTCTCTTCCCAACACAATCCCAAAGAGTGTTCTCCCTCTACCCCTTCACTCACCTCCCCCAAACATCCCCAAACCATCCACCCAGCCCACTCCCTACCCACTTCATTCACAACTCACCTCTGAGCCCACCTCCTTCAGGAAGCCTTCCCCGATTAAGGAAGCCAGGGTAAGGATTCCTTCCTCCCCCAGACACCACGAACAAACCACCACCCCCCCTATTCTGGCAGTCCATATACATCAGAACGACAAAAAATAACAAATAAACAAAAACAAAAAAAAAAAGAGAAGGGGAAATGTATATGTCTGTCCATCCTGTTGCTTTAGCCTGTCAGCTCCTAGAGGGCAGGGACCGTGTCTTCCGAATGGTCTGTGCAGCGCCTAGCACACCGTGGGCGCTCAATAAATATTAAATTAATTAACCCATCATTCCCTCTCCCTCCCTTCCTCCTGGACTACCCCTTACCGACTGCGGGAAGTATCAGAGGAGGAAGCAGAGTCAGCAGAAGTTGAACGGTGGGCCCGGCGGCTCTTGGGGGCTGGTGTTGTACTTCGAGACCTGAAGGAAGACCACCGCCACAGCTCAGGGTACTGCTGTACCTGCCCTGGATTTTCCTCACCTACCCCTCAACCCTTTACCAGTCAGGGACATAACTGATTCAACCCCTTCCCACCAAGGTGGCATTCACTTACTTCCTAAGCAAATTCCCCACAAATTCACTTACCGCTTTCGCTTTTTGTCCTTAGATTTACGTTTGCTCTTTGGAGTGGGAGACCTGGGAAATAAGAAAAGATTGTTAAAAGTAACTTTTTTAAAAAAGGAAATAAAACCAAAAGTGAAATGGAAAGAGTTAGGGAATGTTAACAGGAGAAAGATCAAGGTATTGAGCTTCACTCCAAGAAAAAGAAATCACCACTCTACATGCCACTGTGCCCTCAATGAGTTAAAGAGCTCTTACCTATGCTTACGTTTCTTGGACTCAGATTCTGACCTGTCGGAAAAAAGAGAAGAAAAAACATAAAAAACACCTCTGCCTGAATTCAGCAAGCCTTCTCCAATCACTCAAGTACTCACACCTCGTACCTGTGCTTCTTCTTCTTTGAGCTTTTCTTTCTCTCCCGTCGAGGAGAGCTGCTCTCTGACCTGCTAAAGATGGATTCAGAAGCAAGATCATTCTGCTTGGCTTCTTTCCTGGCCCTCTCACTTACAATCTCTCCCCTAAAAAGGTTTCTAAAACACTTGAACATCCTAATAGCACTAATGCCCCAGACCTAAGCCCAGGACTCCTTTCTTCCTTCTCCAACAAGTAACTCCTTAAGTCAACAAACCTCAAAATGAAAGACAAAATTCCAGAATCCAAAATGCTGCTGGCTGATCTTAATTGGCAGCACTGCAAACTCAACACTTCCCCATTGCAAAACTCAGATATTTCTTTAAGGTGAGGCCTCAATGGTAAGTCCCCCCTCTCTGACAACTATCTCCTGCTTTGTGGAAGCCAGAACTGTCCACTTCCAGAGAGAGAGTGCAACACAGGATTGGTCCTCTGGCTAGCAAAGTAACTTTCCAACTAACTTACCGTCCTCTATCTTTCTTCTTTTTTTTCTTCTTCTGCTTTGGGGTTGGTGAGCGAGAACTGCTAGACTCCCGAACAAGGCTGGGGAAAGATAAAAAGCAGCAGAGATGGGTGTTAGGACAAACGTTCCTTTCCTTTCTTTAAAAGACAGTCTCAAAAAAATATTTTAAAAAATTTTAAAAATAGTCTCGCCCTATTGCCTCAGCTGGGGTGCAGTGGCAGCATCATAGCTCACACTGTAACCTCCAACTCGTGGGCTCAAGAGACCCTCCTGCTTCCACCTCTCTAAGTAGCTTGGACTACAGGCATGTGCCACCACCCAGCTTTTTTTCTTTTTGTAGAAATGGGGTCTCACTATATCGCCCAGGCTTGTCTCAAACTCCTGGCCTCAAGTCATCTCCTGCCTGAGCTTCCCAAAATGCTGGAATTACAGGCATGACCCACTGTGGCTAGCCCTTGGACAAATTTTCTTGGACACCTCAACTTCAGAAAAACAAATCTGAAGAGTCTGGGAAGAAATCAGTCCACAAAAGGAAAAAAACAGAGCAAGGATCTTACAATCAAGAAAAGAAGCTGACAGTGGTTTCTTGGCCTTTTATACCTGTAAGGTTTGGGAGGCTCAGGAGCTGGCTGTTTAGCTTCTCGGGCACGACGCTGAGGATCAAAAGAGCTGCCATCTACGTAAGAATCACTGATGCCAAAGGCAGCACGGAGTCTTTCATTCTTCTTCTCATTCAATTCTGCCAACTGGTGAGTCTCTGTGACCCTAGAGAAAAGAAAGGCAAAAGTCTGAAGGAAATATTAAAGGACAGAGCCATATTCAGAACACAAGTATAAGCAGGAGCCAAATAAGGCATGGGAAATGCAGACGAAAGCAGGAAGTCCCATGTAAGGAAAAGGACAGGAGCGGCAGCCAGCAGCCAGAGTAGAGTCCAGAGTCATCGAGGAAGAGTGCAACACTCACGCTGGCCTCTGCCCTGGGGTCTCCTCCTTGCCCCCAGGGTTCACATCCTTCTCCAGCAACATGAGTCGAAAGGTCGCCACTTTCTCCTGAATTTGCTGTTCCTCGTACCTGAAGAACAAATCCCTTCAGGGTTAAGCTTGACAGGACACTTTCCCCAGTCCCAGGTTTCCATTTCCCTCATTCCCAAAAGGGGCCCTTCCCTCTCCATGCACACACAGAACTTTTCACTCGCTGTCACCCAAAAGTCCCTTCTCTTCAGTCTAGTCTTTTCCCATTATCTTTCTTCCCTCTACTTACTACTCCCGCTAGAACAGTGGATTTTAAATATGCTACACTTCAGGGGCCAAAGAAAAAAATTAAGCAAGCAGGGTTTCAAGTGCTCCTCCCCAACTTCAACAAGAACGGGCCTTTCATTTCCTAGGATTCCAAAGTGAGGGATACTGTATAAAAGGGTCACCATTGCTGAAGTTTAAAACCACTGCTCTAAAAGAGTTTTCTGCCTTAATGTGTTGCTTTTCCAAAATTCCCCTTCCCAGCCCATGATTCCCTCTTCTTCAAACGTTCTTCTAATTCCTCTTTTCCTGCCATGCTACTTTCCAAGGTCTCAATCCTTACATCCATTCTTCCTCTTTTCTACCAATGACAACACCTATCAGCTTACCTAGCTCCTCTACCTGGTCTCTGCTTTCCCATCTCTCCCTTGAAACACATTTTTGTTCCTCAACGGCCCCTCCCTTCTCCCATGTGCCTCCAATTTAATCCCTCAGGCTCCCATCTACGCCTCAGACACACAGCCTTCTCATTTCCCACTCTGCACTGTCCCTTAACTGTTTTCAATTCTCTAGAGCTCATTTGCCTCCTCCCCTACCACAACTCCTTGCCAGGCCTCTTTTCAACCACCCTAAGCTCCCTACATCCCACCTAACACCCCCAGCTCTGCACTCATTCAGTGCTTGACTCTCCCCCAGCTCTCCCTCACCCCTGCTCTTCCATCATCTCCTCCAGCTCGAGGCATCGCAGCTCGACGCGCCGCTTGCGCTCGTGGTCCAGGATGTCAGGATTAGGCCGCTTCACCAGGGCAGCCTCCAGGCGCCGCAGTTCCTCCTCTCCCTTGTAGTCAGGCCGCTCACCCCGGCGGCCCCGCACCAGGGACAGGTTGCGCTGGACGTAGCCGTTGGTGCCGCTGCCCCGGGGCGTCGGCAGCCCGATCCCGTTGTACATGGCCCCGTGCCCGGGGGGGCACCACCGCTCCTGAGGGGGAGCGGGGAGACACGGGTCAGGCCCCTGGCCCCAAACTAACCACTTACCGCCCCACACCCAAGTCCCTGCTCTCCTTCATCCCTATTTCAACATTTATCTTCACACTAAGTCTTCACTATATAATGCTCCACCATCCTCCTGGGTCTCCCAAAAAAACCACTTCGTCGTCCTTCCAAATTTCCGATCTACCAAATCACAGCCCAGTTCTTACCACCTTTCTCTCAATGCCCTTGCACAGAATTCTAAATAATCCCTCCCTGCACCTAGATTTTCTTCTTTTTCCACCCTAGGCAAACAAGGATCTTGTTCCTCTAAAACCTCTCCACACTGTCCCTTTTCATTCTCCTTTGGTCCCAAAATGCACAAATGGCATCTTACCAACTACTCTAACTTCTAACCTCTAGTAACCAACCAAGGCCTCCTGGGCAAAACAAATACCAGACATAGATCTGTGGCACCCAAGGGCCTCTAGTCCATGTCCAAAGACTCTCCCAAAAACTGACCTAAGGATTTCAGACCACCCTATATGAATACAAAATAAACTACACAGCCCCTAGGTATCTGAACAGCAGACTAGTTGGTTCAGAATGTGCAGCTTCACACCCCAACTAAAGGCCAGCACGCACATCAGAAACACACATGAACCTTGGATAATCTTCATATACTTCACCTCCCAGGTAAGGGCCATTTCCTTGATTCCAAATATTTAAAGATCCTATCAACCATCCTGATATTTTTTTCCTCCAATTTCTTTCCTCTCAATAGGATTTACCACAATTCCAAGTCTTGCCAGCTGTGAAATATTATCTGCTTTCAACTCTGCTCTATTTAAACACATCAAATCAGTCTCTGTTCCAACTGTTCCCATACCTTCTCCATATACCTTGCTCTAAATCTATCTAGAAACCCTCTCTATACCCCACTTTCATTAATGTCCAACTGTTAACCTTCCCCACCAATCCCCTGGATAGCACTTCCTAGTTTTTTTCTCCCAGCCCTGCTGCTTCCTTCTTTCCTGTGTTAACCCCATGCCTCGTCCCAGGTTCTAGCCTTTCAACTAGTCCCAACCCTGATGTGACTCTGAAAAATTCTCAAGTCCCAGCTTTTCTAGTGAGATTCCTTGGCTACACATACTCTCTTTCTCATCCTCATCCTCTCCAAGATAGTTTCGTAGAACATACACGTATGAGGAAAAACTACTCAGAAAAAACCCTACGGAATAGGCAAAGTGGAGAGAGTAATCAAAGACATAAAAGAACTGGATAAAAGGGAAGGATGCATTTAGAAAATTCCAGAATGAAGCATCATACAAATGTATGGAAAAATATACTAGTGCATGCACGCAGAGTATATAGAAGGGTGCTAGCCCATACCTCCTCACCCTAGACTAAGGATGGGTCCCTACCGAATCCCAGTAGCAGACCCAATATCGAAAGTAGAAGGTGACAGAAAAAGCTAAACCTGGAAAAGGCAAGCAGAAATCCAGGAAAAAATGAAAAACATTATGACTCAAAAAATCAGTTTCTCTACACCCCAATCCTCATTTTCATCTTCTAGTTCCAATCCTCCCTACAGTTTAAAACTAGGTCCTTCTTTGCCTCTCCCTACCCCACCAAATTTCTGCTTCCCTTGCAGCATGTTTTTGACCTGCAATTAATTCTTCAGCTCAACCATTCACCCACACTTTCATACCACCTCACACAAAAATCCTCCCACTCCCTAAGAAGGGAAAACCGAAGGGAAACCCAGGCCGGGTAACGTGGCTCACGCCTGTAAAGCCAGCACTTTGGGAGGCCGAGGTGGGCGGATTACCAGGTCAGGAGATTGACATCAGCCTGGCCAACATGGTGAAACCCCGTCTCTACTAAAAATACAAAAATTAGCTGGGCGGCGGCGCGTGCCTGTAATCCCAGCCACTCCGTAGGCTGAGGCAGAAGAATCGCTTGAACCCGGGAGGCGGAAGGTTGCAGTGAGCTGAGATCGCGCCACTGCACTCCAGAATGGCAACAGAGCTAGACTCCGTCTCAAAAAAAAAAAAAAAGGAGGAGGAAAACCAGTAGGTGCAGTAGGTGCTAACCAAAGGATATTAGGTCACCAATGTTTCGGAGAACTTTTAGGGAATGAGCCACCCCTACTCCACAAAAAAAATACGACGACCCCACAGCATCTAAGGGGGTGCTAAGACACGGAAAGCAGGGACACCAACACCACACACAAATCAAACCAAACGATTTTATAAAACTCTTAAAGTGGGGGCCATAGACAGCGGATATGCAAAAGTTACCCAAGGTAAAAGCAGAAAATAAAAGGTACAAAGGAAGACAAAAAGACCCTTTTCTGTTGGGAAACTATCAGAGTGCCAAGCTAACAAGGAAGTAGAAAGATATCCTTAAATTCAACATTAAAATATGCAAAAAAGGAAACGGTACCAAAAGGGGAGACAAGGGTTGTCCAAGAAAATGGACATCAGGAAGCACAGCCAGCTCAGCACCGGGGCGCTCCAGCGCGGCTGAGTGGACACAAAGAACCCAGAAAGCTAAAATAGTAGCTTTAGAAGAGCCCTAAGCCCACGCACTTAGGATGAAAGGCAACAAAACACTCTGAAATTTTGATCCAGATTCGTCCTAACTGAAGCCGAGTGGAAACCAAGCTGCAAAAGAGCTATGTGCCAAATAACGCCTGAAACCAACCAGAAAACTTATATACGACTCCGGCGTGTTCTTCCCAACGAAGCTCTCCAAAAGCCTCCTTAGTTTTAACACGAATTCTCGGGAAACGTTAAAAAAGCGTAAGAAAAAAGGGAACAGTCTACCTTACAAATGTAAACTGAATGCCTTCACAATTTTTAAGATCTGGGGCTTCTCCCCGGCACTAACAACTCAAAGGCTTGATAGCGCAGTCCAAACCATTTAAATCCGGCCCACGGAGGTCAAGGCCCTCCCCGCAGCGCCGGGGGCCTATTTTCGGCCTTGCGGAATGGGGGAGGGGGCTGCGCGGCGTCCCGCAGTCTGGGAGGCCCCTGGCACGGGCAGCCCAACGCTGAAGAGAAGCCCGAGGACAAGAGATCGGCAGCCTGGGGCAAGGGTCCGGGAGCACGTCCCCCGCCGCCGCCCCTTCCCCGCCACTTAACGGCCGAAAGCGGCAGCTGCGGGAAGGCCACCTCGGCCGCACGTGTGGTGGGGCGGAGTGAAGCCGAGGCGCGCGCGCTTCCCCCTCGCCAAGGGCGCTCGCGAACCCCAGTACAGG
>NW_012116300.1:1113867-1117784 GCF_000951035.1 Colobus angolensis palliatus | reverse complement strand
CGCCTCAGCCGACGCCGACGCCTCCTGGCTTCCTCAGGGGCCGCAGCGGGCTCCGACTGCGCCACTCGCACCCCGCCTGGGCCGCGCTGCACGTCAGCACGACTAACTCCGTGCGTCAGCACGCAAACGCGCGTCGCGGGGCCTGCCGGGAACTGGAGTGCGTCCCGCAGCCTTTTGCGCAGGCGCCGAAGCCACACCGGGAAGTATCGTTTCTTCAGCCACAAGGCAGGTTTCACCCCGTTGCCAAAAGACCAAGCGTCCCGTTGGCCAGTGCAACGAAGAATGGAGGAAGCGACCTAAGACGCCGCGTTTTCGGAGGCCTTCCGCTGCAGGGAGGAGCCACAGGGCCTAGCGCCACCTAAGCGGCGCCCGAGCTCGTCTCGCCTCCCGCCGTCGAGGCAGAGCATTCTGGGAGTTGTGGTTCGGACGTGTCGCGGAGCCCGGATGTAATTTCGGCTCTGGGCGCGGCGGCCATTTTGTCTCCCCATGTTGGGAGACGATAGCCTAGGCGCAGTGGTGCTGCCGCTTTTGTGTGAGTGTGGGTTTCCCGAGCGAGCCCGCGGCTGCACAGCAGTCCGCCTTCCCGTACCCGAGAGAAGCCGCCTCTGACCCCAGCCAGCTAGCACCCCCGGAGCCCCCGAGCCTGGCTGCAGGCCCTAGACTTGCACCACGGGCCCAACCAGCTGCCTGTGGCATGGGCCACGCTCTCCCGCTGTAGACGAGGCTGAGGCCCGACGGCTGTCCCTGGGGGTGGAGTTCTCTTCGCTTCCGGTAGGGCAGCCAGGCCAGGGTCCCACCGGTCCCGGGACGTGGTACCCGTGGAGCGGCATATACGGAACAAGTCAGGAGAAAAATAATAAGCACCTTAAAGTTTCCACTTTTCGGTACCGTACTTCCCGTTAATGTTTCTAAACTCGTGATTCTGGACCTGATAATCAGCCCCCGTCCCTCACAGCAGAGTTGTAAGACGCTGGGCTGCTCCGGCACAAAGTCATATCTAGCCCCACCGCTGGCGAGCAGCCCAAGACGTGGGCTTAGCTGTCCCAACCAACTCAGGTGGCCTTGATCCGCAACAGGACGCGGTGCCACGTAATGAACTGCCCATTTGAGTGGAAAGATTTATATTTGATATTACGATTTGGGCGTGATTTTAAGAGGCAGGGTCTTGCCCAGGCTGTTCTCGAATTTGGAGCTCAAGCAATCCTCCGACCTCAGCCTCCCAAGTAGCTGGGACTACCCGTGCACAACACCCTATCTGGCAATTGTTTTTTTGTTGCTTTTTTTTTGACGTAGTTTCACTCTTGTCACCCAGGCAGGAGTGCAACGGCGTGATCTCGGCTCAATGCAACCTCTGTCTCCCAGCTTCAAGTGATTCTCCTGCCTCCGTCTCCCGAGTAGCTGGGATTTCAGGCGTGTGCCACCATGCCCGGCTAATTTTTGTAAATTTTAGTAAAGACAGGGTTTCACTATATTGGCCAGGCTTGTCTCAGTTTCCTGACCTCAGGTGATCTGCCCTCCTCAGCCTCCCAAAGTGCTGATACTACAGGCGTGAGCCACCACGCAGGGCCCACATCCGGCGTTAAGTTTTGTTTTTCACTTGCCGGTAGGAGGATGTACTCGTCTCAGATGCTACAGCCGGGAGACCCTCCCCACTCCACCCCCATCTCCTGCAGGAGCTCTGATCGCTGGTTTGAGTGCCTGAACTCTGCATCTGTGGACGGTGCTTCTGTAAGCCGGAGGCACCTTGGGAGTGGCATAGCAAAGTGGCAAAGGCTTTGCCTTTCTGGTTAAAGACCCCAGCACCTCCAATGAGACCCTTTCCTGTATCCCTACTGATATCTTTTATGAACTGTTTCGTGCGTGCATCAGCACATTTAATGCCCGTGAATAGTGACAAAACATGGTTTGCAGTATCCTAATGGCTGATGATGCTGAGAATCTTTTCGTGTGCTTGTTGGCCATTTGTACGTCTTCTTTGGAGAAATTTCTCTTCGTGTCTTTTGCCTATTTTTTTTTTTTCTTTTTTGGGGACAGTCTCACTCCTAACCCGGGCTGGAGTGCAGTGGCACGATCTCCACGCACTACAATTCTTGTGCCTCAGCCTCCCAAGTAGCTGGGATTACAGGTACATGCCACCACCCAGCTAATTTTTGTATTTTTGATAGAGGTGGGTGGAGTTTTTTGTAGAAATTGTGTCTCCCTGTGTTGCCCGGGCTGGTCTCGAACTCCTGGTCTCAAACTATCCTCCTGCCTTACCCTCCCAAAGTGCTGGGATTACAGGTGTGAGCCATGGCACCCAGCCCTAGAATGATTTTTTAATTTCCCTTTAAACTTTATTTGTATTATTCATTGTAGTGCAGTGGACGGTGGTGCCCCAAAACTTCACAACCACCTAGATACTCAGAAGATGACCTTATTTTGAATAAGGGATTTTGCAGATATAGTTGAGTTAAAGATCTGAAGATGAAATCATCATGAATTTAGGGTAGGTCCTAAATCCAATGACTGACATTCTTACAAGAAGACAAGAGGACACAGGCACCCGGGGAAAGGCCGTAGGAGACCCAGGCAGAGATTGGAGCAGTGCCCATGCCAGGGATCTCCAGGAGGAGCCAGAAGCTGGAAGAGGCCCTGCAGATCCTCTCCCAGAGCCTTCGGAGGGGGCACAGCCCTGTCCACACCTTGGTCTCCACCTTCTGGCCCCCAGAGCTGTGGGGGAACACACTTTTGTGGTTTGAAGCCACCAAGTTCGTGGTGACTTGTTATGGCAGCCCTAGGAAAGTGACATGTACAGGTAAACTACGTTCACTGCAGAAAACACACAGATCAGCAAAAAGAAAAAAAGCGCACAGGGGCACCAACCCCAGAGACAGCCATTGTTGACATCCTAGTGGCTGTCACCTCGGAGTAATATTCCTGAAATGCAAACTTCTGAACTGCTTAAAACTCTTCCAGATACCTTCAGGTTGACATCACAACTCCTTCGTCGGGTCTTCCAGGGCTGATCCTTCCCGTGGCTTCTTTTCCCTCCGCTCTGTGACAATCCATGACAGGTACACTTGCCTATGCTTGTTCTCCCAGGCAGTGGCCTTATGTGGGCCTTCAGCTTCCAGTTCCATGGCCTGGTGAGGGACCCTGTGGTGCAAGCCTTTCTCCAGACCCGCCTGGTCTGGGGCCCAGGACTGGGAAGCCTTTGGTGAGTGGAGCCCCTCCCATTTGCGCACTGACTTCCGGGAGCTTACATTACAAATAACTAGACAATTACCAGCCAGAACAGGTGCCAGGGAGGGTGGGAACAGAGTAGAGGGGTGAGGACCATATCTACAAAAGCATCCTGCCCTCCAGAGGGAGTCCAGACCTTCAGGAAGGACAGTTCCCTGGGGTTAATGCCATAGCCTCCCACCTCCCAGCTGTCTGGGAGGGTTTCTCGAATTACCGTTTTATCTGGAGACCCTAGCCCCCATCCAACCCTTCCCACAGGGCTGCAAGCAGTGTGGTGCTCCCAGCCCTCTGGGCAGGATGGACTGAGGCTGGTTCTCAGCGCAGGCATGGTGGGGTACACGGCAAGCAGAACAAGTGCCTGGGCCCTCTCTGTGCAGTACTCGGACCCCAAAAGTACTTGGCTCTGAGCCCCTGAAACATCTGGTTCCTGTGCCCAGGACAAGCAGAGTGCTGTGAGAAATGGCCTTCCATGTGCAGCTGGCATGGCCCGTGTCCAAGCCCTGTGGGCACCATCTCCTTCAGCGGCTCTTTCTGGCCTTGGTGTAGCACACCTGGTGAGGTCGATACCGTCCAGCCACTCCTTTCTTTCCTACGGGGGGAGGAGGGATGTTCTCTGTGATGTAAGGATTTAGACAGCGTTCAAAGCATTAATTGGGGCCAGGTGTGGTGGCTCATGCCTGTCATCCCAGCACTTT
>NW_012116300.1:1110036-1113112 GCF_000951035.1 Colobus angolensis palliatus | reverse complement strand
AGCTGGGACTACAGGTGCTTGCCACCACACCCGGCTAATTTTTTGTATTTATTTTAGTACAGACGGGGTTTCACCATGTTAGCCAGGATGGTCTCCATCTCCTCACCTCATGATCCGCCCACCTCGGCCTCCCAAAGTGAAGTTTACAAAATTTCACAGCCTAGCACAATGGCACACCTGTGATCCCAGCTGCTGGGGAGGCTGAGGCTGAAGAATCGCTTGATTGAGCCAGTGAGTTCGAGACCAGCCTAGGCAAAATAGCAAAATCCCATCACTACGAAAAGTAAGTAAATTACGAAAATCCAACTGAATTATGACTGCCAAGCTTGGCACTTTTGTATGTAAAACTACCTCTTTAAAAAAAAACACATAAAAGATGTATCAGACAAACCCATCACTTAAAAGTTATAAAGTAATGAATATATAAAGACATGTTTCCTCAACTGCCTGATGTCTCAGCCCACTCTGCAGAGCGCCCGGCAGTGCAGCCTCCTCAGAGTGTCCCTGCAGGACTGGAGCCACTCAGAGACGTCCGTGTTCGTGCACTATTGGCACAACTTCATCAGATTTTTAAAATGCAGGCTGGGCGCAGTGGCTCACACCTGTAATCCCAGAACTTTGGGAGGCCAAGGCGGTCAGATCACCTAACGTTTGGAGTTCTATATCAGCCTGACCAACATGGAGAAACCCCATCTCTACTGAAAATACAAAATTAGCAGGGCATGGTGGTGCATGCCTGTGATCCCAGCTACTCAGGAGGCTGAGGCGGGAGAATCGCTTGAACCCAGGAGGTTGCAGTGAGTTGAGATCACGCCATTACACTCCAGTCTGGGCAACAAGAGTAAAACTCCCCATCTAAAAGAAAAAAAAAATTGCAGCCTGGCCAACATGGCGAAACCCCATCTCTACTAAAAATACAAAAAGTACCCGAGCATGGTGGTATGCACCTATAGTCCCAGCTACTTGGGAGGCTGAGGCAGGAGAATCACCTGAGCCTTGGGAGGTTGAGGCTGCAGTGAGCCGTGATCATGCTGCTGCACTCCAGCCTGGGTGACAGAGTGAGACTCTGTCCCCGCCCCCCCCAGAAAAAAAGGCTAATGCCTATCTACAGGAAATGAGTTAAATTCATTTGAAATTCATTAATTATGAAATTGGGCCCACCTGGATGATGACATGATTAACTTATGAATCACAGAATAAAGAGGAGCTCTGCGGCTGGGTGCGGTGGCTCATGCCTGTAGTCCCAGCACTTTGGGAAGCCAAGGCAGGTGGATCACCTGAGGTCAGGAGTTGGAGACCAGCCTGACCAACATAGTGAAACCCCGTCTCTATTAAAAAATACAAAAATTATCTGGGCATAGTGGTGAGCGCCTATAATCCCATCTACTCTGGAGGCTGAGGCAGGAGAATCTCTTGAACCTGGGAGATGGAGATTGCAATGAGCCGAGATCATGCCACTGCACTCCAGTCTGGGCTACAGAGCGAGACTGTGTCTCAAAAAAAAAAAAAAAAAAGGGAGCTCTGCATTCTCCTGGTGCTCAAGGCACCATGTCAGGCTGCACTGTCATCAGGCTGGTAGGTGGGTGCAGAGATCCAGGGGCAGATGGATGGCAGACACATCCAGGCAGCGCCCAGGAGCCCTGTTGGCTTCCCTGCTCCATCTTGGTGACTGCAGCCAGACACCCCCTCCCCTCGATGCTGCACCAGGAGCCTGTGGAAACCTTTGTGACTCAGGTTTGGCTCATGGGCCAGGATACAATGCACTTCCCCTCGGCAGGGACAGCGCTCAGCACAGTGCCTGAAGCCTTCACACAGTTCAGCTTTTCTTTCTAGGAGCTAGGAAGCTGTCAGCTTAGCTCTCTGTGAGCACGGTTTTTAAAATTCTGTTTGTCTGCAGTCAGAGCTTATGGTCCCAACACACAAATCCGCACCTATGGGCCTGTTAAGGAGGCACATGCCCATCCCTCCAGGTGACCTTCTGCAAGTGACAAGCACCCACAGCCTCAGGGGAGTCCTCACTCCCCCAGCTCAGCATGCTGCTGTCTGCAGGATTGGGTGCCCAAGGTGCCTAAACCTGGGAGGAAGATCGTCTAGTGGGCTGCATGCACAGCACCACTCAAGGCTGTAGGTGCGAATGTGGATTCTAGTCGTCGGGGGCCCTGGAGAGGGGACCTTTCCATACCTGGGGTGTAGGAGCAGTGGGAGGCAGATGTGGGGAGAGGAGAGCTTGCACTGCCAGGCAGGGGCGGGAAGTAGGGGGCTGAGACACAAGGGAGGCCAAGATGCAGTCCCTCTCCTGCAGGAGTCTCATCCACCCTTGTACGCTAAAGACTCCCTCTCCATCTGTGCTGTGCGAGGTTTGCTAGGTGAGCTCTCCAGTGCCTGAAGCCCTGTGTGCCAGGGCTGGGTCTACCCCGGAGCCCCATGCACCTTCCAGGTCAGCTCCAGTGGTCAGTGCTCATGTCCTCCTCGGTAATACAAAGCTGCAATTCCTGCCTCCTCCAGCCCCAGCTTCCCTCCAGGCCAGTGTGGCTGATTTTGCCCACCCAGGAATGCCATGTGCAGAGACCCCTCCAGGCAGGTGCCTGCGGAGCTGAGGAGGGCTTGTGAACTCCTGAGTGGCCCCATCTGCTGCCCCCAGAGCAGGCTGGCTCCAATACCGTTACTTGATGACAGACCAGTCACTGTGTTTTGAGCAGAAAATATTCTAATAGGGAGTGACTCCAAATAGTTCAAAATACAAAGTGTGTTGGGAGGAGTCTGGCTTGCTGCCCTTCCCCCTTACCCATCTCACCACAGGAGGTCAGCCTGGGGTTGGTTTCTCCCATGTCTTGTGTATCTTTGGACAAACCCCTCTGTGGCTGTCTGCCTTCCTTATGGCACAGGCCAAGCTGTGTCGGGAGCATGCTGCACTGCCCTGGCCGGGAGGGACATCTCTGTCACAGCATAATTACATCTGTGATCTGGTTAATGGGGTCACTCTGCCCTCCACAGATAGTACTAATTGTTCCTTGCCTGTGGTGCCCAGATGCCTGTTCAGCAAAACTTTGCTGCCAGAGTGTGTTGCTTTTTTTTT
>NW_012116300.1:1100940-1109471 GCF_000951035.1 Colobus angolensis palliatus | reverse complement strand
GACCTCAAGTGATCCACCCACCTCAGCCTCCCAAAGTGCTGGGATTACAGGCATGAGTCACCATGACTAGTTCAGGGCGTGTTGCTTTTTGCCCCTCTCCCCAAGAAGTTTACGTTTCCCTGTTATAAGTGAGGCTGAGGATCCTCTGTACAAGAGAGGTCGTTTTACTTTCCTTTCCTATGAACTGTGTGTGCAGCCCCCACGTGAGATTCCTGTGGTTGCCGCAGCCAATTCCCACAAACCAAGTGGCTATAAACAACTCCAACATCGGACCTGACAGTTCTGGGGCTAGAAGTCCAACAGGGGTCTCACCAGCTGGAACACATGTGCCCCAGGACTGCGTTACTTCCTGGAGACTCTCAGTGAGAAGCCATCTCCTTGCCTTCAGCTTCAAATGCTGCCTAAGACCTTTATCTCACAGCTGCCTTCATCCCCAAAGCCAGTAGTGGCGGACACGGCTTTCCCCTATTGCCTCTCCATGCTCTGAGGCTCCTGCCTGACCTTGCACATTTCAAGGCCCTTGTGATCACACTGGGGCCCCAGATCCTCAGGACACTCTCCCCATCTGAAAACCAGCAGTAGCATCCTCCATTCTACCTCGATTCCCCTTCACCAGGGGGTAGTGGCGTTCACAAGGGAATCTCCCTGCCGCAGGTCCCTTCACTCTGTTTATTTGGGGTCTTTGGCCTTCCTCTTCTCTTTTTCCAAAAGGCCTGCAAATATCCAGGAAACTGGGTCTGTTTGTCATGTGACCTGCCAAATGTTTATTTCCAGTTGACAGCATCCCTTTACACTTTACCAATGATGTTTTGTTATTTTTGTTGCAGAAGATTTCAGTTCGTAAGTAGTGAAAGCAATCATCTTGGCTTTGCACCATGCTTAGGAAGCCTTCCCCACTCCCAGACTAGAAAGGAATCCATCCAGATTTTCCTCCACCGCATGGCCACTCTGGATGTTTCCATCTGTATCCATTGCTGGCACCTGGTGAGGTATGAGGACAGGGCCCGGCTTTCCCAACACTCCCCAGATGCCCCACCGCCTGAATGACTTCTGGCAGCCCATGGGGACACCATGGACCTTAATGGTGGAGGAGCCAGGGTGAGGTGACTTGGGATGAAGTCCTGTGACAGGGTCACAGGGTCGTACAGGAGGGAGCAGATTTCAGAGCATCAGGGCGGGAGCCCGGTGGGGGTCCTCTGAGGGGCAGATCCTGGTCCAGACACCCACAGAGTGCTGGGGTGGGGGTATCCTGGCCAAGGGGCTGTGGCCAGCAGCACTTTCCCTGCTCCGTGCACCCTGGGCCTCCATTCTGCGAAGGCCTGTGGACGTGCTGGTGGCAGAACCACGCGCCTCAGGAGAAGGCCTGCGGTCCTGTCAGGCATTGCCACAGCCTTGCCTGTAGAAGCAGAGCGTCCCGCAGCGTCCAGCTGCCCGGCAAGGTTTCGAGGACGCTTTACACTTTTCCTAAATAAGCTACATACTTACAGTGAAATCATCTCCTCCCTCCTAACACAGCCACCCCATACCCTAGCTTTGGCTGCTGCACAGCTCTAGAATGAAGGATAATCTCCAGCACAGAAAATGCAAAGCCTCCCTTCCACGAGAAAGGCGTCTGTGGACCCCTCAGGTGCCATCCCTGGGCTGGTATCCCAAGCCCAGCAGAAGCAGTGCTGGGGGACTCTCTGGGACCTTGTACCCCAGAGCCTAGACCCGTGTGTGGCATGCCCGGCCCTCACAGCGAGGTCTACACTGGCCACTTCTGCTCTGAGAGCCTTCGTGTCTCCTCCTGGCTCCTCCCACCAACCCAGGGGTAGAGGGTGGGGTCCTAAGGCCTCTGGGAGATAGAACTCAGAGGGGCAAAGTCCCTGCCCGGAGGCCACCAGCAGGTCCCTGCAAAGGGCAGAGAGGGCAGAATCTGGTATGGAGCCTGTACTCAGTGGGACAGGGCCATCGTGAGGGTCCAGGCCAGCCTGTCCGAGACCTCTGCTCACTGCTCTAGTCTATCCAGGCCCTGGGTCTCCTGGCCCCCACTCCAATGGCATCTTTGTGAGGATTAGATTATGGTGCCCTCCCCCCATGCCAGGTGTCCCAGCCCTCTGCCAAGGCCCATGATCCAGCCCTTTAGAGTCTGGTTTGGACATGGCACCTGCTAAGCCCAGGCCAGCAGCTCCCTGAGCTCCATGGGATGGACTCCCTGCTGCCAGTGTCTGCCTCCTGGATCTGAGGAATCCTTTTTTTTTTTTTTTCCTTGAGACGGAGTCTCACTGTGTCACGCAGGCAGGAGTGCAGTGGTGTGATCTCAGCTCACTGCAACCTCCACCTCCTGGGTTCAAGTGATTCTCCTGCCTCAGCCTCCTGAGTAGCTGGAAATACAGGTGCACCACCAACCCAGCTAATTTTTTTTTTTTAAGACAGAGTCTGGCTCTGTCGCTAGGCTGGAGTGCAATGGTGCGATCTCAGCTCACTGCAACCTCAGCCTCCTGAGTAGCTGGGACTATAGGCACACACCACCACACCCAGCTAATTTTTGTATTTTTAGTAGAGATGGGGTTTCACCATGTTGGCCAGGATGGTCTCAATCTCCTGACCTCATGATCCGCCTACCTCAACCTCCCAAAGTGCTGGGATTACAGGTGTGAGCCACTGCGCCCAGCCGTAGTTTTTGTGTTTTTAGTAGAGATGGGGTTTCACCATGTGGTTCTAAGAACTCTGCAGCTTAATTTTGTGCCTAGAGCCAGCACGGTGGAGGCTGTGGCCACACAGCATTCCCAGGCAGCCCAAACTTCTCTGTTGATGGAACAGCCGTGGGCATGTCGCTTGGCTTGTGGTGTGAGGGTTGGCCACTAGGTCCATTGCTGTGGTGTCACTGTTTACTTCTCCGCACCAGGAGGCTCCACCTGGGACCCACCTGCTAGGGGCTAGAGTCAGGGTTAGGTTAGGGAGCAGGTGGCTTCGTCTGAGCTCGAGGGCATTGGCTGGCAGCTTCCTTTGCTTTTCTGTCACGATGTGGTCCCCAGTCCTTGGGACAAACTCACTTGGGTCCCTGAGGTTTCTCCCTCCTGCTGTCCCTGGCCTGCAAGGGGGCAGAGGAACCTGGTCCTGAGCTCTGAGAAGCCTGTCCCCAAACCTCCCAGAGCTTCCCTCAAGGGGCCCTTCCTAGGCTGCCCTGTGGTCACTACCCTCCCAGGTCCAAGTCTCGCCTCCTCCAGAAAGCCTCCCAGGACTGCTGGCCCCAGACACAAAACTCCCAAGGGAAGGCTGTTCCACCAGAAGTCACGGGTGCAGCAATAATGATGAGTTTGGAGAGGACTGCAGACCCTGAGGCGGAGGTTGGTGCAGGGGCTGGACCTGAAACTGGGTTTACACAACAAGCTCGGACTCCTCTTAACGTTCCTGGTTGGTGACATTGTGGGGTCTTGGATGCCCCCTCCTCTCTGTCCCTGGTACTGCCCCTGCCACCTGGGACTCCACTAAGTTCCTTCCCCACCAGCCACAAGGAAAGCCTGCCCAGCGGCCAGCACTCTGTCCCTTAGCCTCAGAACCAGGAGCATTCTCTCCGCTTCGATGTCACAGCAGGTAAAAAAATACACAAAATAAAATGAAATATCATGATCACCTGAGAAGGAAGTTCGGCGTAGGCCCGTGTCACGTGTTTCCAGAGAAGCCACACCTTTGCTATGAAGCCCTTCCTGGCATAGAGAAGGGTGGGGCCAGGAAACAGCTGCTATCCAGCCCCTCCAGGCTGACTCAAGCCAGAGTGTATGGGGGCCAGCGATGGAACAGAGGGAGCCTCCTGCCCAGGGCAAGCGTGGGGAGACCACCAGGGGCCCCAGGTGGGTGAACTGCTCCAGCAGGGACAGCACAGGTGGTGCATGGTTGGGGCTGAGCAGCCGGGTTAGTCAGCGAGGATGAGGAGTCTCTGGGGATGGAGACTGAGGCATGGGGTTCTCAGTTAAGGGCAGGCCTAAGTGCAGCAGGGAATTGTTTGGAGGGAGGAAATCAAGCTTTCCTTCTAGAAAGGGCCACAGGGACCAAAGGGAGAGGGCAAGGACAGCCTCTGGAAAGGGCAGGTAAGGAAGGTGAGGCTGGAGGGGACCCGGGAAGGGATGCTGGAGAGGCAGTGGCCAAGAGCAGGGCGAGGGCCAGTCCGCCCCTTTCCCTGTACCCAGCTCCCCCCGGGGTGGCCCTGGCTCTGCTCCGCTGTCCCCTGCAGGAGGACAGGCGCCTCAGGCTTGTCCTGGCTTGTCCCACAACAGGTCCTCAGCACCCACAGGTCCTGCCTTGGGCTCTGCAGAAGCAGGGAGTGGTGAGGTCAGGACCCTGGGCCACAGAGGAAATGGGCTGCGGACAAAAATGGGGGTTGGGAGACTGACAGCTGTTTTCTGAGGGCCCAGGGAGTGGAGGAGAGGGGTAAGGGGCCAAGGCTTGGGGCTCAGTATGGGGGCAGCTGCTGGGGCTAAGGGGGACAGCGGGGGCGGTGAAGAGGGCCTAGGGTCTGGTAGTTGCAGCAGGCACTCACAGAGGACAGACTGTTTGCAAGGTAGATCAGGTGACAGGGAGTCAGGAGGGCTGAGAAGGCTCAGGGCCTGACTCCAGAGAGAGCGGTTGCCATCCCCCAGGTCCAGGGGGGCCCTGGGAGGAGTCCAGGCGGGGCTGACGCTGGAAGGAGTAAGACAAGCGACACTCAAGGACTGCAGCCACTGGCCAGGTTGGGCCAGATAGGACTGGCTGCCTTCCCTGGTCTCAGCCCCAGCCTTCTGTGGCTGCCTCCCGCATCGGAGCCATCAGAGAGCAAGATGTGGGAGGGGCAGGTGAAGGACAGCCTCTGTGATGGCCCCTGATGTGCTGCAGCCTGGGGTGAGGGGCCCTGGGGATGGGAAGGTGGCCTGGGAAGGGCTGGAAGCTGGGAGATGATGGCCCCCAGCACTTCGTCCTGAGGGGCTTGGAGCAGCTTCCCCGAAGCCTGCAGAGGCAACTTCTGATGCTTGAGGAGCTGATGCCAAGGGGAGGCTCCCCAGACACAAGGAGAAGGGGCTGGAGGCAGCCAGAAGGCTTTGGGCTACCCTCCCTGGAGGCTCAGGTCCCAGGTGAGCCCTCCAGCTGTGTTCCTTGCAAGAATGGGACCTGCCAAGATTGCAGATGTGAGGAGAGGAAGATGTCTTGGGCTTTCTTCCCAGTGTGGCTGAGCTGTCACTGTAAGGACATGCAGACACTCAGAGGACCTGTCCTTAGGGGCCTTAGGGTGAAGGTCAAGATCTCACCTTACAACCAGCTGGGCCCTGACTACTTCCAGCCACCAGGCCTCAGGACAGGAGCAGGACAGTGGCTATTTCCCCAGTGGGCAGGGGGCTCCAGATTACATAAGAACAACATGCCCTGTGAGAAGGCGTGGGGATGAAAATGCTTCCCCTGAGCTGAGATTCCAGGACACCTGAGATGGGGGGACCCCGGCCACATGCTTAGAGCTCTCAGGGAACCTGGAGGGCCCCTCAGCCTCTGTTCCCCTGCTGGGGAGAACAGAGGCCTGGTGGGAGCAATTTCAGGGAACTCAGAGAAACACTGTTCCCCAGACCCTGGAGCTCCCTCTGTGCCTGGCTTGCATTGTGAGGCCCCCCACCAGCTAGCTGGTCCTGCTCTGGGAGCCTCCACGTGTACCCCTGGCTGCTCCGGCCAGCCTAGCGTTGGAGGGTGCGGTCCCCATGGCCTGTAGGAAGTAGGGCTCAGAGAGGCAAAGTCATCGCCCTGAGGTCACCAGGAGGTCCCGGCAGAGGGGGTTGGGGCCTGGCTCAGGGCCTGTTCTCCCTGCTGAGCTCAGTGGGACGAGGCCACCTGAAGGGTCCCATTGTTTTTCTCTGGTCTCTGCCCCAGCATGTGGTGGGACCTTGATTTCTATACTCTCATGTCCCCAGTCTGGGTGGGGGGCAGAGGTCGTGGGGTCACCAACATCACTTGCCTCATTCCTCCCCCATCCAGGCTGTCCCATGAGCATATCTAATTTGTGTGTCATCGGAGTCAATAATGTGTTTTGCTATTGCTGTTGTTCCAGAGGTATTGCTCAGCCAAAGGGCCAGCATCCCACTGAAGAAGATCAGAAAGAGGCTTCTGGTCAGCAGGAGACTCCTGGGGAAGGCCTGGGCTGGGAGTGGGACACGGGTAGGGTTGGGTGGAAGAGTACCAGGCTGGGTCCCCAGTTACAGGCCTGGAGCTGTTACGGGACCCAGCAGGCCCCCCAGCCTCCATCCCCGTGCTGGGTTCTCAGGTTTAGTGGAGGCAATGCCTGGGCACTCAGAGGGAACCTGACCCCAGAGCCTGGAGACCCCTCTGCAGCATGGCTGGCTCTCACTGTGAGGCCTGCACCAGCCAGTCCTGCTCTGAGAGCCTCCTCGTGTCCCCCTGGCTCCTCCTGCCAACCTGGGGGTGGAGGGTGGGGTCCCTATGGCCTGTGGGAGGGAGGGCCCAGAGGGGCAAAGTCACTACCCTGAGGTCACCAGGAGATCCCTGCAGAGGGCAGAGTGAGTTGGAGCCTGCCTCAGGGCCTGTTCCCCTTGAGCTCGGTGGGACAGGGCCATCTCGAGGGTCCCAGTGTTTTTTTCTGGTCCCTGCCCCAAGGTCTAATGGGACACAGCCCCTCACATTCCCAGTCTATGGGGGACAGAGGTCATGGGTCGCTGACATCCCCTGGCTCATTCCTCCCCCATTTACCCGACAGACCCCTTATCCTCCATCCCCCTGCTGGGTTTGGAGACTGGCTCAGGGCCTGTTCTCCGCTACTGAGTTTGGTGGGATGGGGCCATCTTGAGGGTCTGGGTGTTTTTCTCAGGTGGGACCTGGATCCCCACAGTCCCTCACGTGCCCAATTTGTGGGGTGGGCGTGGGGTCACCAAGGTCACCTGGCTCATTCTTCCCCCATCCAGATTCTGTGTCCAGAGGCTTTGAGGTCACTCCTGATGCTGACATGGCTGTGAAGAGCTGGGTGACAGGCATTACTGCCTCCAAGGTTGCTTTGAGAGGAATAGGTGGGGCATCAGGAAGAAGCCAGCTGCAGGTCAGAAGGGAGCACTGCCTCCCCGGGGGAGCCCCTGGGGAGGGTCTGTCTGGGGGTCCCTAGGGCGGTGGAGGGCTGGAGAGTCAGAGGGAGGCTCAGGATGGGTGTGGGAGGCTGGGGTCAAAGCTGGGACTGGAGCTCGGCTCTCTAAGACCCTGAGCCCCCCCTCCTTTCCTTGCCTTTTGTCGCCCTCCTGCGGGCAAGGCCTCTGCTGATCCTGCTTTTTCTCTCCTGTAGCTATCCATGGGAGGGAGCTGTGAGACGGCCTGGCAGGACTGGCTCTCACACCCCACAGAGTGAGAGGCTCACCCTGCGCAGGAACATCCTGGGGTAGCAGGCTCAGCACATTTTAAATTTTGAATATGAACAAAGTAAACTTCAGAGTAAAAAAAAAAAACAAAAATTCGCTGAGCACACAATGATTGAGTGTCTGTGGTATACCTGACGCTTTGCCAGAACCAGGCTTCAGACCTCAGGGTTCTGGGTCCTTGGAGGCCCAGCTCCAACCCCACCTCACCCAAGCACCCTCCACCCCCATCACGTACCCGTCACCAGGGCTGCCCAGCTTGGGCCATCTCAGACCACTTGGACTTCCTCCCGAGGCCTCCAGCCCCTCAGGCCTCACACCCTGAGCCCCTCAACCTGGAAACCAGCCACCGGCCTGTACACTATGGGGGCCCCTGAGGTTTCCACCTCCTGCTACCCTTGGCCTGAAAGGGGTCAGTGGGACCCTGCCCTGGGCCTCTGGGAGGCTGTACCCTTGCTTCTGCCTCATCCTGTTCTCCAGGGCCCTGTCCCTTTGTTGCTGGGCCCTCCCAGAATGCCCCCCACCCCCAGTCACTGCCCTCACTGGCCTAAGTCACCTCCTCCAGGAAGCCTTCCAGACTGATGGCTCCCAGGCACTGAGCATCCCCCAACCTTGCTGAGAATGGTGGACGCCCACCATGGGCCCTCGGAAGCCTGAGAAGCCTGGGCCTCCCTGCAGGGGCCGCCACAGAGTTTTCCAGCCACTGCAATTCCACCCAGGTCAATCCCTTTCCTGCTTGTGTTTCCCAAGAATAACTGTGGAACATGCTGGAAATGCAACATTCTGCGATAGGGAGAACAGCCTGAAGCAGTCGGGGCCTAGTTCCTGTCACTCCAAGAGAAGGGAACATCATGAGTTAGAGGGTGGCGCCCGAAGAAGAAAGCGAGACAAAAATCCCTGTAAGTAGAGCTCACCTGGGCCAAGGTGAAGACAACCACTGGGGAGACTCGGAATTGGAATGTGAGCTCCCTTCAGCCTTTGTAACAGGCTTTTCTTTGAGACGGAGTCTCCCTCTGTCTCCCAGGCTGCAGTACAATGGTGGGATCTGGGCTCACTGCAACCTCCACCTCCCAGGTTCAAGCGATTCTCCTGTCTCAGCCTCCTGAGTAGCTGGGATTACAGGCTCCCACCACCATGCCTGGCTAATTTTTTTATATTTTTAGTAGAAACGGGGTTTCA
>NW_012116300.1:1097725-1100110 GCF_000951035.1 Colobus angolensis palliatus | reverse complement strand
ACCGTGTTAGCCAGGATGGTCTCGATCTCCTGACCTCGTGATCCGCCCGTCTCGGCCTCCCAAAGTGCTGGGATTACAGGCTTGAGCCACCGTGAAAAAATTTTAAAAATAAAAAAGTTTATTTGAGGCCAGGTGTGGTGGCTCGGACCTGTAATCCTAGCACTTTGGAAGGCTGAGGTGGGAGGATCACTTGAGCTTCAGAGTTTGGGATCAGCCTGGGCAACATAGTGAGACCTCAACTCTATTTATTAAAAATTTTAAAGAAAGAAGAAAAGTTTATTTGAGCATTTGTTGCTCCGTGAACCTTCCTATCACAAGACTGTGGGTGACTGGCACTCCCCGGGAGAGCCAGGGGACAGTTACCAAGCATTTGCAGAAGCAAACCCAGGAAAACAACTCGACAGTTAGAGTGGAAAGTCTCTCGTTAGAGCTGGGGGTTTCAGGCTGGCGCCATTTCTGGATTAAATGTGAGGTTCCCATAGGGCAAGGTTTCTTCATGGAGAAATTGAAGGACCGGAGCCACCCCAGCCCAATGGCTTCCCAAAGAGAATTTTTACAAACAAGCTGTCCTTCCAGTCAGCCTATCCATGATGAGAGATTGGCCAAAACATAGGCATGAGTGCCACTCTGTCACCATCATGGGTGGGCGGTAGTTGTCTCATTCAGGGACTTGAGGTCACAGCGTGAGGCTCTTTTAGGAGAGATTTCTTTAGTTGTTCATCTCATTGTGGTTTCTTCTGTTTTTGAGATGGAATTTTGCTCTTGTTGCCCAGGATGGAGTGCAATGGCACGATCTCAGCTCACCGCAACCTCCGCCTCCAGGGTTCAAGCGATTCTCCTGCCTCAGCCTCCTGAGTAGCTGGGAATATAGGCATGTGCCACCACGACCAGCTAATTTTTGTATTTTTAGTAGAGACGGGGTTTCACCATGTTGGTCAGGCTGGTCTCAAACTCCTCACCTCATGATCTCCCCACTTCAGCCTCTCAAAGTGCTGTGATTACAGGCGTGAGCCACCGTGCCCGGCCTCATTGTGGTTCTAATCACACGTGATTTTGGCTCACTGCAACCTCCGCCTCCTGGGTTCCAGAAATTCTCCTGTCCCAGACTCCTGAGTAGCTGGGATTACAGGCACTCGCCACCACACTTGGCTACTAGTTTCTGTATTTTTAGTAGAGATGGGGTTTCTCTGTGTTGGCCAGAATGGTCTTGAACTCCTGACCTCAGGTGACCCGCCCCCCTTGGCCTCCCAAAGTCCTGGGATTACAGGCGAGAGTCACTGCACCCAGCCAAGAAACAACTGTTATGTTGAAAGTAGATGTTATCAACTGCTTTTAGAAAAGGATCAAAATATGGCCAGGTGTGGTAATCTCAGCACTTTGGGAGCCTGAGGTGGGCGCATCACATGAGGTCAGAGAGTTCGAGACCAGCCTGGCCAACATGGCAAGACCCTATCTCTACTAAAAATACAAAAATTAGCCTAGTGTGGTGCGGTGCACACCTGTAATCCCAGCTGTTTAAGAGGCTGAGGCATGAGTATCTCTTAAACTCGGGATGCGGAGATTGCAGTGAGTCGAGATTGCACCACTGCACTCCGTCTAGCCTGGGTGACAGAGTGAGATTTTGCCTCAAAAAATAAATAAATAGGGCTGGCACGGTGGCTCACACCTGTAATCCCAGCACTTTGGGAGGCTGAGGCAGTGGATCTCGAGGTCAGGAATTCAAGACTAGCCTGGTCAAGATGGTGAAACTGTCTCTAATAAAAATACAAAAATTAGCCAGGCGTGGTGGCACATGCTTGTAATCCCATTTACTTGGGAGGCTGAAGCAGCGAATTGCTTGAACCCGGGAAACGGGTTGCAGTGAGTGGACATCTGGCCACTGCACTCCAGCCTGGGCAAGAGAGTGAGACTCCATCTCATAAATAAATAAATAAATAAATGGGAGAAAACCAACTACTAGTTTTACACCAATGTACTTTTGACATTAGGGCTCTTCTATAAAACTGTTATAAGAAATTCATTCAGTTGTAGCCAGTTTGACAAAACATGAAGCTCCTCATTTAAATTTACTCTTTCATGACCTTCTACAAATTTTTTTTATTTTTTTCAGATGGAGTCTTGCTCTGTTGTTCAGGCTAGAGTGCAGTGGCTCAATCTCGGCTCACCGCAACTTACGCCTCCCGGGTTCAAGCAATTCTCCTGCCTCAGCCTCCCAAGTAGCTAGGATTACAGGCATCTGCCACCACGCCCAGCTAATTTTTGTATTTTTAGTAGAAACGGGGTTTCACTATGTTAGCCAGGCTGGTCTCAAACTCCTGACCTCCTGATGTGCCCACCTCGGCCTCCCAAAGTGCTGGGATTACAGGCATGAGCCACTGCGCCCAG
>NW_012116300.1:1092848-1093340 GCF_000951035.1 Colobus angolensis palliatus | reverse complement strand
TAACTTTAATTTCCGGTGAAAACCAGTAAGCATTGTGAAGTGTTTTTTGTTTGCTTGTTTGGTTGGTTGGTTGGTTTTCTTTTGAGATAGAGTCTTTTTTTTTTATTTTCTAGACGGAGTTTCACTATCACCCAGACTGGAGTGCAGTGATAAGATCTCAGCTCACCGCACTTCCGCCTCCCGGGTTCAAGCAATTCTCCTGCCTTAGCTTCCGCAGTAACTGGGATTACAGGTGCGTGCCACCATGCCTGGCTAATTTTTGTATTTTTGGTAGAGATGGGGTTTCACCATGTTGGCCAGGCTGGTCTTGAACTCCTAACCTTGTGATTCACCCACCTGGATCTCCCAAAGTACTGGGATTACAGGCATGAGACACTGTACCTGGCCATGAAGTGTTTTATGTTAGCTTTTTGCAGATGAACTCCAACTCATAATAGAATTTTTCATCTCTTTAATTACCAGGGCCAAATATATTTAGCTTTGCTAAACTCT
>NW_012116300.1:1087010-1092798 GCF_000951035.1 Colobus angolensis palliatus | reverse complement strand
AATTAAGAGACGGGGTGTCATTCTGCCACCCGGGCTGGATTACAGTGCTGCCGTCATAACTCACTACATTATGGTATGGAACTCCTAGGCTCAAGCGACTCTCCCACTTTAGCCTGTAGAGTAGCTGAGACTGTAGGTGCCTGCCACCACACCTGGCTGTTTTTTCATTTTTTAATTTTTGTAGAGACAGGGTCTCACTATTTTGCCCAGGCTGGTCTCAAACTCCTGACTTCAAATGATACTCCCACCTCTGCCTCCCAAAGTGCTGGGATTATAGACATGAGCCACCATGGTCAGCCAACTTTCTCATACCCATTTAATTTGTCTTATACTTTTTCCTCTTTCCTAATGTGTAATACTCACTCTATGTTAGGGCAAAAATGATTATCCTTCTTTAATCAAAATTCATCAATGTAACTTCCTTTATAAAACATGCCTTCCCTTGCATACAGAGTTGCTTTCCCTATTATGTCTATGTGTGTGTATATATATGTATATATGTATGTATATGTATGTGTGTATATATACATGCATGTATATATACACATATGTGTGTGTGTATGTGTGTGTGTGTGTATATATATATATATTTTTTTGGAGATGGAGTTTTGCTCTTGTCCAGGCTGGAGTGCAGTGGCGCCATCTCGGCTCACCACAACCTCCGCCTTCCAGGTTTAAGAGATTCTCCTGCCTCGGCCTCCTGAGTAGCTGGGATTACATGCATGTGCTACCATGCCCGGCTAATTTTGTACTTTTAGTAGAAACGAGGTTTCTCCATGTTGATCAGGCTGGTCTTGAACTCCTGACGTCAGGTGATCCGGCCCACCTCATCCTCCCAGAGTGCTGGGATTACAGGCATGAGCTTAATAAACATCTAATAATCCTGGCTTATTTCTAGATGTTTTGATTACATATATTGATTACAATTTTTTACTCTTACTAACCTTAATTTCTTTCTTTTTTTTTTTTTTGAAACGGAGTCTCACTCTGTTGCCAGGGTGGAGTGCCGTGGCGTGATCTCAGCTCAGTGCAACCTCTGCCTCCCAGGTTCAAGCGATTCTCCTGCTTCAGCCTCCCAAGTAGCTGGGACTACAGGCACGCACCACCATGCCCAGCTAATTTTTTGTATTTCTTAGTAGAGGCGGGGTTTCACCGTGTTAGCCAGGATGGTCTCGATCTCCTGACCTCGTGATCCGCCCGTCTCGGCCTCCCAAAGTGCTGGGATTACAGGCTTGAGCCACCGCGCCCGGCCTCAAAAATGTTTTTAAACTACTTTTATGTAAACATACTTTGTAAAATATAACTATTTTGAAAGGTGTATTTATAAAGGTTTTTTTTTTTTTTTTTTTGAGACAGGGTCTTACTCTGTCACCCAGGCTAGAGTGCAGTGGCACAGTCATGGTTTACTGCCACTTCAACATCCTGGGCTCAAGCAGTCCTCACACCTCAGCCTCCCAAGTAGCTAGGACACAGATGCACACCACCACACCCAGTTAATTTCATCATTTGCAAAGACTGGATCTTGCTATGTTGCCCAGGCTGGTCTTGGACTTCTGGGTTCAGGTGATCCTCCTGCCTCAGCCTCCAAAAGTGCTGGGATTACAGGCATGAACCACCACAACTGGCCCTATTTATAAACCTTTATTTTGTTCACATTTACCTGATTCACTTGTTCTTCATAATTTTTGCATGGATTGCCCATGAAAAATTTCATGAGACATTAACCAAAGGTAGCCATTTGATGGATTTCAGGAACTGCCACCCCATATCACCCAAAGATATGATGCTTTGGTACACTGATCATTTCTCGCTAAAAGCACTTGGAAAAATAACAGATGCAGAGAGAGGCTTTCTCTGCCTAAAAACACATCCTTCATAGGAATTCAGTCTCCTGCCCAACACCATCAACTAACGCTATTTTATTTTTTTTGATACATCAGGCAAGTTTCAAAAATATCACAGAAGCAGAGTAATTTAAAAGTTACCCATGATTCTTCCCAAAGTGTTTTTGGCTTACCTTCCATGACTCATGCACCAAATGATTCATTTTACTGCTTTTTTTTTTTTTTTTTTTGAGACGTCTCATTCTGTTGCCCAGGCTGGAGTGCAGTGTCGTGATCTAAGCTCACTGCAACCTCTGCCGCCCGGGTTCAAGCAATTCTCCTGCCTCAGCCTCCCGATTAGCTGGGATTACAGGTGCTTGGCACCGCCCCTGGCTAATTTTTGTAGTCTTAGTAGAGACAGGGTTTCACCATCTTGGTCAGGCTGGTCTTGAACTCCTGACCTCATGATCCACCTGTCTCGACCTCCCAAAGTGCTGGGATTACAGGCGTGAGCCACCGCGCCCGGCATTTACTGCTCATTTTTTTACTCTTAGGTTGGATTTATGGTTGAATAGTCATAAACATCTAGCAGAGACAGCACAAACCTGTCTCACCCCAACCTAGGAAAAACTAGCAATTCTGAAAACACTCCTATTTTTATTTCACCAACAATTTTAAAACTATATTGACCATTGATCTCCTTCATGTGAGCTTAGAAAAAAACTCCACATTTTGAATTAGTTTCAACATTTCTGTGTGTTTTCAGAGTGACTTATAAGAGTGCTCATTTACCCCCAAGCCAATTTGAATAAAAGTCCCTTAAAGGACTGTATAAATTGGTTTAGTAACGCCATCCAAAAATATCATATAAATTAACATATAAACATACATACATTCACAGAAAGACGCTCAAACATGCAGATGGAAGCTGACAAACGCTGATTCAGGAGTTACTTATTAGGAGAAATCCAAAGGTCATTCTAGGCTGTTGGTTGCCCTGACATTGCTATCACTGCAAGACTGTCCATTTAGAAACATTTTTGTTTTGTATCTTGTGCTAAGGTCCTTTGAAACTGTTCAGCTAACATAGATGAGTCTGTAGCTTCCCTCCCTATCTTTTCTCTCTTTCTTTTATGTGTCTACTAAGGTGCAGGTAGAGTTCATTTGCAAAGAGAGCAACGAGGGCTGACTGAATGGACCCAAATGCTGGAAGAAAAGTGAAACCTCCAAGAGGGCTTTGACATCAGTTACGGGTTCATCCTTCTTACATCTGCAGGTCTGGTTCACTGAGTAGTCAGCACAGGTAGGAAACAGTAGAAATTGCCTTCAAAAGTTTGCCATTTTTGGCCAGGCATGGTGGCTCACACCTGTAATCTCAGCACTTTGGGAGGCCGAGGCGGGCAGATTACTTGAGGTCAGGAGTTTGAGACCAGCCTGGACGATATGAGGAAACACCATCTCTACTAAAAATACAAAATTAGTGGGGCGTGATGGCTGGTGCCTGTAATCCCAGCTACTTGAGAGACTGAGGCAGAAGAATCACTTGAACAAGGGAGGCGGAGGTTGCAGTGAGCCCAAATCACACCATTGCACTCCAGCCTGGGCGATGGAGTGAGACTCTGTCTCAAAAGAAAAAAAAAAGTTTGCCATTTTTGGGGCTTTTTTCTGGTCTATAAATTGACCATGTGGTGTCTCATGACTACAGATATTATCTTCAGAAGTGATACTATTCTGCCTCGTACGTCCATCTTGGAGCATCTCCAGATTCTATCAACATGTGTTTATATTACTAAATTCATGATATAACCCTTTAACAAATAGGGCAGATGAAGCATTTCCTATGGCATGCAGGATACCCTTCACTATGGCTGTGACCTCAAGATTTTGACCAAGGCACAGGGTGTTTAAAAAGCCCACTTTGGGCCGGGCGCGGTGGCTCAAGCCTGTAATCCCAGCACTTTGGGAGGCCGAGGCGGGCGGATCATGAGGTCAGGAGATCGAGACCATCCTGGCTAACACGGTGAAACCCCGTCTCTACTAAAAAAAATACAAAAAATTAGCCGAGCGTGGTGGCGGGCGCCTGTAGTCCCAGCTACTCGGAGGCTGCGGCGGGAGAATGGCGTGAACCCGGGAGGTGGAGCTTGCAGTGAGCCGAGATCGCGCCACTGCACTCCAGCCTGGGCAACACAGCCAGACTCCGTCTCAAAAAAAAAAAAAAAAAAAGCCCACTTTGGCCAGGCGTCATGGCTCATGCTGTCAATCCCAGCTTTGGGAGGCCAAGGCAGGAGGATTGCTTAAGATTAGGAGTTCAGGACCACCCTGGACAACATAGTGAGACCAACTGTACAAAAAAATCAAAAAATTAGCTGGATGTGGTGGTGCATGCCTGTAGTCTCAGCTACTGAAGAGGCTGGGAGATTGAGGCTGCAGTGAGCCATGATTGTGCTGCTGCACTCGAGCCTGGGTGACAGAGCAAGACGCTGTCTCAGTCAGTCAATCAATAGCAGACCTGATTGATCTGAAGGCCTAACTTTTATAAAAACTTATATAAGAGCAAGTGCTGTGGCTCATGTTTGTAATCCCAGCACTTTGGGAGGCCAAGGCAGCATAATTACTTGAACCTGGGAGTTCCAGATCAGCCTGGGCAACATAGGGAGACCCTGTCTCTACAAAAAATTTAAAAATTAGCCAGGCATGGTGGCAGATGTCTGTAGTCCCAGCTATTTGGGAAGCTGAGGCAAGAGAATCTCTTGAACCCGGGAGTTAGAGACTGCAGTGAGCTATGATCATGTGACTGCCCTACACCATCGGCAACAAAGTAAAACGCCAACAAAACTTACCTAGTGACTTCTTCCCTTCAGTGTGGGCAGGTAAGCAAGCAAAAAAGGAGATTCAGAGTAACAGAGAAGGAAAGATAATCAGAATCCCCTACCTGCCAATCAAAACTACAACCTTCGTTTCTGAAGTGTTTGGGATCACTTTTTGTGTGTGTGTCCCATCAATGAGCAATTTGGTTTGAGTTAAAACATCCCTATTTTGGTCACCAAGTGCCGAGACCAGCTTGGTCGGGGAGACCCTAAGCCAGCGGCGTTAGAGTAATCAAAGACACACACACAGAAATATAGAGATGTGAAGTGGGAAATCGGGGGTCTCACAGCCTTCAGAGCTGAGAGCCCCAACAGAGATTTACCCTCATATTTATTAACAGCAAGCCAGTCATTAGCATTGTTTCTGTAGATATTAGATTAACTAAAAGTATCCCTTATGGGAAACAAAGGAATGGGCTGAAATAAAAGGAAGGGTTTGGCTCGTTATCTGCAGCAGGAACATGTCCTTAAGGCACAGATCACTCATGCTATTGTTTGTGGTTTAAGAACGCCTTTAAGCGGTTTTCCACCCTGGGGGGGCCAGGTGTTCCTTGCCCTCATTCCCAAAAACCCACAACCTTCCAGCGTGGGCGTCATGGCCATCATGAACCTGTCACAGTGCTGCAGAGATTTTGTTTATGGCCAGTTTTGGGGCCAGTTTATGGCCAGATTTTGGGGGACCTGTTCCCGACATCCAAGATTCTAAGTTATTTCTGGTAAGGTTTACTCATTCCACTAGAAAGATTCAGTTTCCAAGATGGAGACCCAGACTCTGGATGGATTGATTGATTTTTTTGAGATAGAGTCTCACTCAGTCACACAGGCTGGAGTGCGGTGGTGCAATCACATCTCACTGCAACCTCAGCCTCCCCAGACTCAAGCATTCCTCCCACCTCAGCCTCCCGGGTTGCTGGTACTATAGATGCACACCACCATACCCAACCTGTTTTTTTTTTTTTGAGAAAGAATTTTGCTCTTGTTGCCCAGGCTGGATTGCAATGGTGCCATCTCGGGTCACCGCAACCTCTGCCTCCCAGGTTCAAGCAATTCTCCTGCCTCAGCCTCCCAAGTAACTGGGATTACAGGCAAGTGCCACCA
>NW_012116300.1:1085198-1086868 GCF_000951035.1 Colobus angolensis palliatus | reverse complement strand
GAGGGCAATGGCGCAACCTTGGCTCACTGCAGCGTCAGCCTCCCAAGTTCAAGAGATTGTCCTGCCTCAGCCTTCCAAGTAGCTAGGATTAGAGGCATGCGCCACCATGCCTGGCTAATTTTGTACTTTTAGTAGAGATGGGGTTTCACGATGTTGGTCAGGCCAGTCTCGAACTCCTGACCTCAGGTGATCTGCCCTCCTCCGCCTCCCAAAATGCTGGGATTATAGGCGTGAGCCACTGCACCCAGCCTCTTTTTCTGTTTTTTGTTTTTGTTTTTCGAAACAGTTTCACTTGTCGCCCAGGCTGGAGTGCAATGGCGTGATCTCAGCTCACTGAACCTCCGCCTCCCAGGTTCAAGCGGTTCTCTGCCTAAGCCTCCAGAATAGTTAGGATTATAGGCACCCACCAGCACGTCCGGCTAATTTTTGTATTTTTAGTAGACAAGTTTTCACCATGTTGGCCAGGCTGGTCTCAAACTCCTGGCCTCAGGTGATATGCCCCGCTCAGCCTTGTGGTCTTTTAAAGTGCTGGGATTACAGGTGTGAGCCACTGCACCCAGCCTTTTTCTGTATTTTTTAGAGACAGGGTTTCACCATGCTGCCCAAGCTGATCTGGATTTCAATAAACCATTATTTTTTGTCCTCCTGGAAACGTTTTTTTTTGAGACAGTGTCTCGCTCTGTCACCCAGGCTGGAGTGCAGTGGCACAATCTTGGCTCACTGCAAGCTCCGCCTCCCAGGTCCAAATGATTCTCATGCCTTAGCCTCCCAAGTAGCTGGGGGTACAGGCATGCACCACCACACCTGACTAATTTTGTATTTTTAGTAGAGATGGGGTTTCACCATGTTGGCCAGGCTGGTCTCAAACTCCTGACTTCAAGTGATCTGCCCACCTTGGCCTCCCAAAGTGCTGGGATTGCAGGTATGAGCTACCATGTCCCCAGCCTCCTGGAAACTTTTTAACCAAAGGTCTTTAACTAAACCTAGTTAAGTTTCTGTATGGCTCAGTCAGAAACAAGAAAGCTTTCTACAGGACAGAGTCTCGTTTATGTCATGATATTCAAACCCAGTCCAGGTTTTAAAATGTTTAAATAAACTCAGAGATATCAACACAGATTATGAAGTCCATGTATCCAAGTGGGCTTTCCCGCGATGGCCTCCAAATGCATCGTGAGAAGCAACGAACACAAAGGGCTCAGTGAGGTCTCTGCACTTGTTTGCTCATTGCTCCTGGAGGCCGGTATTGGGTGCACTCCTGTGGCTCCCACTTCTGACACCTGACCTGATAAAAGAAAACCTTACAAATTTGGCAGGCACAGTGGTGCTCACCTGTACTCTCAGCTATTCAGGAGGCAGAGGCAAGAGGATCATTTGTGCTCAGGAGTTTGAATTTAGCCTTGGTAATGTAGTAAGACGCTATCTCTAAAAAGAAAGAGTCCGGGAGTGGCGGCTGATGCCTGTAATCCCAGCACTTTGGGAGGCCGAGGTGGGCAAATCACAAGGTCAAGAGATCAAGACCATCCTGGCCAGTATGATGAAACCCCGTCTCTACTAAAAATACAAAAAATTAACTGGGGTGGTGCTGTGTGCCTGTAGTCCCAGCTACTCAGGAGTCTGAGGCAGGAAAATTGTTTGAACCCAGGAGGCAGAGGTTATGGTGAGCCAGGATC
>NW_012116300.1:1082223-1084781 GCF_000951035.1 Colobus angolensis palliatus | reverse complement strand
TCCGCCCGTCTCGGCCTCCCAAAGTGCTGGGATTACAGGCTTGAGCCACCGCGCCTGGCCTGTGTTTTCAAGAGTTTATTTCATGGTGAGACCCTGTCTCTACCAAAAAATGTAAAAATTAGCTGGGCGCAGTGGCGTGCACCTGTAATCCCAGCTACTCGGGAGGCTGAGGCAGGAGAATCGCTTGATCCTGGTAGGCAGAGGTTGCAGTGAGCTCAAATTGTACCACTGCACACCAGCCTGAGCAACTCAAAAAAAAAAAAAAAAAGAGTTTCTTTCTTTGACCTCTCAGTGATTTATGGCTCAGGGTAGCACCACAACTTAAGTGGCTAGCACTCCACTGGGAGGGCAAAGAAGGAACACTTGTACGAGTATTTACAGAAGCAAAACAGAGCAATTTGATTGGCTGAAGTGACTATTTCTTAGTTAGAGGTTGACTAGAGCAGTTTCTCATTTCAACTTACTGTTTATATTGGGCTTTGGTTTGTTCATGAAGCAATTTAAAGTGCCAGAGCCACCCCAGTCGAATAGCCTCACAATGAGATTTTTCTAAACAAGGCCATATGTTTTAAACACTTTTTTTTAGTATTAAGCAACATTGACTCCCTCTGAAAAATCAGAGCATAATCAGGACATTTCAGCATTTCTTGTATTAATTTCTCTCTCTCTCTCTCTCTCTCTCTCTCTCTCTGTCTGACAGAGTCTCACTCTGTCGCCAGGCTGGAGTGCAGTGGTGCAATCTTGGCTCACTGCAATTCTCCTGCCTCGGCCTCTCCAGTAGCTGGAATTACAGGCACCCACCACCACACCTGGCTAATTTTTGTATTTTTTTAGTAGAGGTGGGATTTCACTATCTTGGCCAGGCTGGTCTTGGGGTTTCACCATGTTGCCCAGGCTCGTCTTGAACTCCTGATGTCAGGTAATCCACCTGCCTTGGCCTCCCAAAGTGCTGGGATTACAGGCATGAGTCACCCTGCCCAGCCTTGGCTTCCATTTCTGATGCTTTGAATCAACAGTCACCCTGTGGACCAAGAAACAGAACAGGACTTGGCTTCTGGAGCCTTCTGCTCTAGCATTGTGCCTCACTCTCTGGCCATGTTTTTTCCAACTCTGTGGACCTCTCTTCTCCCTCTTGTGAAAATTGTCAGAGTCAAAATGGACTCACTAATGTTAAGAAAACCCTGGGAAATAGAGCCAGGTAGGCCATGAAGAGTATGTATATGCCTGATAACAAGAACCATCACAAATGGGCATCACAACCTTACACAAGAATACTTCCACAAGGACATCTGCCCAGCAATTGCCTGTCCAACCTTGGACTGGCAACACCCTTGTTATTGACCTTTGTAGCCAGAGATAATTATTCCAAACAATTATCTAATCCTCCTTTTTTCCTTTAAAACCATATGCCGGCCGGGCACCATGGCTCATGCCTGTAATCCCAGCACTTTGGGAGGCTGAGGCAGGTGGATCATGAGATCAGGAATTCAAGACCAGCCTAGCCAAGATGGTGAAACCCCGTCCCTACTAAAAGTACAAAAATTACAGCGCACGTGTAATCCCAGCTACTCAGGAGGCTGAGGCAGGAGAATCACTTGAACCTGGGGGGCAGAAGTTGCAATGAGCCAAGATCATGCCACTGCACCCCAGCCTGGGTGACAGAGTAAGACTCCGTATTAAAAAAAAGAAAAATTAGCCAGGTATGGTGGTGCAGGCTTGTAATCCTAGCTACTCGGGAGGCTGAGGCAGGAGAATCACTTGAACGTGGGAGGTGGAGGTTGCAATGAACAGAGATCACACCATTGTACTCCAGCCTGGGTGACAAGAACGAAACTCCGTCTCAAAAAAAAAAAAAGCCTATGCCTTCCTCACCTTCCTGAGTATGCACGTAGCTTACCATGACAAGTGAATTCCCATTGCGATGGTCTGTTCCCAAATATCTTTTCTTTTAGGGAGCCTCTCTCTCTTTGTTATTTAGGTTAACACCTCCATCTCAGAAATGGGGGCAGGCCACAGGACCCACCCCTCCCGCTTCCCTGGGGACCCATCAGCTCCAACATGGCCACAGCTCCATTGCCAGCCCAGACTACCTTTACCCTCATACCCACTTGCCCTTCTGCCCTAGGAGTCTCAACTTTGACATCCCAGACAGCCATCCAACCCGGGCATCAAGCATGAGCTCGCTGCCCCAACCCCACTGCACAGCCGAGCTCCCCTTGCCCATTGATGTGGTTTGGATGTCCCTCCCCTCCAAATCTCTTACTGAAATGAGATCCCCCGTGTTGGAGGTGGGGGGCTGGTGGGAGGTGTTTGGGTCATGGGGGAGGATCCCTCATGAATGGCAGGCTTGGCGTCCTCCTTGCGGTAACGAGTGAGTTATCGCTCCGAGTTCATGTGAGATCTGGTTGACTTAAAAGAGTATGGGCCGGGCACGGTGGCTCATGCCTGAAATACCAGCACTATGGGAGGCTGAGGTAGGTAGATCACTTGAGGTCAGGAGTTCGAGACCAGCCTGGCCAACACGGTGAAAGGCCGTCTCTACTAAAAATATAAAAATT
>NW_012116300.1:1080014-1081463 GCF_000951035.1 Colobus angolensis palliatus | reverse complement strand
CTCGAACTCTTGACCTCAAGTGATCCACCTGCTTTGGCCTCCCAAAGTGCTGGGATTACAGGTGTGAGCCACCGTGCCCGGCCCCCACTCCAATTTGGCTTCACCCTGAACTCTCCGAACGCTCTTGCTCTGGCTCTGACACAGCATCCTACCCTCCTCATACTCTGTCCCCCTCAGCGGGGACAGGGCCACCACCCTCACTGGGACCTCTTTTCCAGCCTTCACTACCTACCTTCATTTTCCACTGTTCTGTCTGAAGATCTAAAGAGGCGACTTCAGTTCTAGCGACCACCAGTGGCTCTAGCCCCAGGATAAAATCTGTTCTCCTTTTGGGGATAGACACAGCAAATCCAGCAGGGCCTTCCAGGCCAGGGACATCCAGCCCCGGACCTCCTGAGCTCTCCCCAGGTTCTGTTCTTTCTACCCAGCTCGCCCCTGCCCCACTCTGGCCCCCATCACCAGGCCCACTTGCACTAGCCGTTTATTTATTTATTTAAAGACGGAGTCTCACTCTGTCACCCAGGCTGGAGTGCAATGGCACGATCTCGGCTCACTGCAGCCCCTGCCTCCCAGGTTCAAGCGATTCTCCTGTCTCAGCCTCCCAACTAGCTGGAATTACAGGCGCCCGCCACCATGCCCAGCTCGTTTTTATATTTTTAGCAGAGACAGGGTCTTACCACGTTGGCCATGGCTGGTCTCAAACTCGAGACCTCAGGTGATCCGCCTACCACAGCCTCCCAAAGGGCTAGGATTTCAGGCGTGAGCCACCGCCCCCCACCGCACTAACCTTTTAGATTCCAGTTTTGTCCCTCCTCTCTGGAAAGCACCTCGGGATGAGTAACTGCCCTGTCTCCTGGGAGTCTAAATACACAGGCCACCCAAATGAGGACAAGCAGGGGCTGTTTATTCAGGGCTTGCTACAGCAACTTGTGCTTATTGCTATAGCAATAAGTATAGCACCAGTACTTGAATTCTGCAGAACTCAAAGGCAGGCAGAGAAGAAAGAAACTTCACAGAGGAAAAAAGGGAGGGCTCAGTTATATCCTGAGGCCACAGCTCCCTAGAAGCAGGGTTCCCTATGTGATTGGTTTGGGGAACACATTTGGCTTTCTCTGGTTGGTCTCAAGTTGGAAGTGGAGAGAAAAGTAGGGAAGCTAGCTGGGCACGGTGGCTCACACCTGTAATCCCAGCAGTTTGGGAAGCCTAGCAGGGTAGATCGCTTGAGCTGAGGAGTTTGAGACCAGCCTGGACAACATGGTGAAACCCCATCTCTACCAAAAATACAAAAAATTAGCCGGGCATGGTGGTGCGTGCCTATGGTCCCAGCTACTTGGGAGGCTGAGGTAGGAGGATCGCTTGAGCCCAGGGAGGCAGAGGCTGCAGTGAGCCGAGATGGTGCCACACTCCAACCTGGGTGACAGAATGAGATCCCATCTCATTTAAAAAAAA
>NW_012116300.1:1077060-1079434 GCF_000951035.1 Colobus angolensis palliatus | reverse complement strand
AAAAAAAAAAAAAAAGAGAAGAAAAGAAAAGGTCAAGCATGGTGCCTCATGCCTGTAATCCCAGCACTTTGGGAGGCCAGGGCGGGTGGATCACCTGAGGTCAGAAGTTCAAGACCAGCCTGGACAACCTGATGAAACCCTGTCTCCACTAAATATACAAAAATTAGCCAGGTGTGGTGATGGGCACCTGTAATCCCAGCTACTTAGGAGGCTGAGGTAGGAGAATCGCTTGAACCCAGGAGGCAGAGGTTGCAGTGAGCCGCGATCGTGCCATTGCGCTCCAGCCTGGGCAACAAGAGTGAAACTTCATTCCAAAAAAGAAAAGAAAAATAGGGACACCACAGTCATCCACCCACTCCTGACTTCCCGACTGTTCTGAGCCAGTAACTGCAGAGGCTGGGGTTCGGCTGCCTAGGCTGATTATCTCAGAGATTGAGTCAGAATTCTCTTGCAGGCCGGGCATGGTGCCTCACGCCTGGATCCATTTTGGGAGGTTAATGGGGAAGGACCACTTGAACCCAGGAGTTTGAGACTAGCCTGGCTAACATAGTGAGACTGTCTCCCTCTCTCTCTCTTTTTTTTTTTAGACAGAGTCTCACTCCCTTCACCCAGGCTGGTGTGCAGTGGTGCCATCAAGGCTCGCTGCAGCCCCAACTTCCTGGGCTCAGGTGATCTCAGACTCCTGAGTTACTGCGACTACAGGCGTGCGCCACTATGCCTGGCTAATTTTTTGTATTTTTAGTGGAGACACAGTTTCACCATGTTGCCCAGGTTGGAAGACTGTCTCTTAGAAGAAAAAAAAAAAAAATCCGGTGGTCTGACCGCTGTCCGTTTATAGATTTGGTCTTTTCCAGACAACGGCCCTCCTTGTTCCTTTGCCTTCCCTCCCATCCAATCATAACAGTGGACATTAAACTGATGTCTTGATGTCCAAGCCCCCTCCCTTGCCTGTTGCCGTCTGCCCAGTGGCCAGGACAGGCCCACGCACATGGCAGGGCTCACAAGGACTGGTGGGTAAAGGAGGAACCAGATCACCTCCAAGGAGAGATGGCTGCTAACTCACCTCCAGGCTCTGCCCCAGCAGCCAGGGCTGCCTGGCTTTCTAGAACACTTGACTCTGCAGCAGCAATCATCTGAAAGCCTGAAAAGGAGAAGAAACATGGCCAGGCACGGTGGCTCAGACCTGTAATTTCTGCACTTTGGGGGGCCAAGGCAGGAGGATCGCTTGAGCTCAGGAGTTTGAGACCAGCCTGGGCAATATAGGGAGACCCCGTCTCTACAGAAAATTTAAAAATTAGCCAGGAATGGGGGTGCATACCTGTAGTACCAGCTACTCCAGAGACTGAGGTGGGAGGACTGCTTGAGCCTGGGAGGTTGAGGCTGCAGTGAGCCATAATGGTGCCACTGTACTCCAGCCTGGGTGACAGAGCAAGACCCTATCTCAATAAAAAAGAAGGAAGGAAAGAAGGGAAGGGGAAGCGGAAGGAAGGTTAGGTTCAAACTATATTTATCCCATGATTGAAACCAAAGACTTTAGGAATGAGTGTGCCTGGGCTTCGTGCCTTGGTAATTTGATTCTGAGCTGACATCCACTGAAATAAACATTCCTTCCTCACCTATAAAGGCCAGGACTTTTTCAACACTTAAAACATGTGATTGAAAAAAGACAACGGAGCCACAGAATGAGGAAAGTATCGATATAAAATACACTAGTGAATGTTTTCAACAATGTAACAATTAGCTTCATAATTGGCATGCAGTTTAAACAAGTAGTAATTTTAGTGTAAAAAGATTAGCAAAATATGCAGAAAATACATTTCTAGAGTCAAGAAGCAAAAGATATTTTAGGGCCAGGCGTTGTGGCTCATGCTTGTAATCCCAGCACTTTGGGAGGCCGAGGCAGGTGGATCATTTGAGGTCATTCTGGCCAACATGGTGAAACCCTGTCTCTGCTAAAAATACTAAAATTAGCCAGATGTGGTGGTGCATGCCAGTAATCCCAGCGACTCGAGAGGCTGAGGCAGGAGAATTGCCTGAACCCAGGAGGCGGAGGTTGCGGTGAGCCAAGATGGCATCACTGCACTCCAGCCTAGGCGACAGAGCAAGACTCCATCTCAAGTGAAAAAAAAAAAATTAGCCAGGCGTGGTTGTGGGCACCTATAGGCCCAGCTACTCAGGTGGCTGAGGCAGGAGAATTGCTTGAACCTGGGAGGTGGAGGTTGCAGTGAGCCAAGATTTCGCCATTGCACTCCAGCCTGGACAGCAAGAGCAAAACTCAAAAAAGAAAGAAAGGCCAGGCGCGATGGCTCAAGCCTGTAATCCCAGCACTTTGGGAGGCCGAGACGGGCGGATCACGAGGTCAGGAGATCGAGAC
>NW_012116300.1:1075860-1077010 GCF_000951035.1 Colobus angolensis palliatus | reverse complement strand
GAGACGGGCGGATCACGAGGTCAGGAGATCGAGACCATCCTGACTAACACGGTGAAACCCCGTCTCTACTAAAAAATACGAAAAACTAGCCGGACGAGGTGGCGGGCGCCTGTAGTCCCAGCTACTCGGGAGGCTGAGCCGGGAGAATGGCCTAAACCCGGGAGGCGGAGCTTGCAGTGAGCTGAGATCCGGCCACTGCACTCCAGCCCGGGCAACAGAGCGAGACTCTGTCTGAAAGAAAAAAAAAAAAGAAAGAAAAAAAAAGTCCTTGATGAAGCAACACAGAATTGTTCATTTTATCAATTCTTAGCCACTGAGTACACATCTTTTTGTTGTTGTTGTTAGTTGAAATGGGAAAGAGGAAATACACATACAGCACCTCTGGGCATACAGTTGTCTCTAGCAGAATGGTGTGTGCAACTATTTGAATTGTGCTATTAATTAGCTTTTTTGTGTGTGTGTGGAACAGTTTTTATTTGATAGAACCACTGACAAACTGTGGTTATTCAGATGTGGGTATTTGGCAGCCATCTTCTCAAAAATGAGAAAAGTGAGGGCCAGGTGCAGTGGCTCATGCCTGTAATCCCAGCACTTTGAGAGGATGAGGTGGGTAGATCACTTGAGGCCAGGAGTTTGAGACCAGCCTAGCCAATATGTCGAAACCCCATCTCTACTAAAGATACAAAAATTACCTGAGTGCGGTGGCACACGCTTGTAATTCCAGCTATACAGGAGGCTAAGGCACAAGAATCACTTGAACCCGGGAGGCAAAGGTTGCAGTGAGCTGAGATCACGCCACTGCACTCCAGTCTAGGTGATGGAGTGAAACCCTGTCTGAGAAAAAAAAAAAAAGAGAAAAGTGAGAAGTGAGTCTGTCACTTGAAGGAAAACAACTGACAATATTTGTTGCCAAGGATAAAATTTACAATTCTAACTTTTAGCTGGGCACAGTGGCTCACGCCTGTAATCCTAGCACTTTGGGAGGCCAAGGTGGGTGGATCACCTGAGGGCAAAAGTTCAAGACCAGCTTGACCAATATGGTGAAACTCCATCTCTACTAAAAATACATAAATTAGCTGAGCGTGGTGGTGTGCCCCTGTAGTCTTACCTACTCGGGAGACTGAGATAGGAGAATCACTCAAACCTGGGA
>NW_012116300.1:1068908-1069723 GCF_000951035.1 Colobus angolensis palliatus | reverse complement strand
TTTTTTTTGAGATGGAGTCTCGTTCTGTGGCCCAGGCTGGAATGCAATGGCATGATCTTGGCTCACTGCAAACTCTGCCTTCTGAGTTCAAGTGATTCTCATGCCTCAACCTCCTGAGTAGCTGGGATTACAGGCACGTGCCGCCATGCCTGGCTAATTTTTGTATTTTTGGTAGAAACGGAGTTTCACCGTGTTGGTCAGGCTGGTCTCAAACTCCTGACCTTGTGATCCACCCGCCTCAGCCTCCTGAAGTGCTGGGATTGCAGGTGTGAGACACTGCACCCGATCGCACCCTACTAATTTTTAGATATTTTGTAGAGATGAGTTTTTGCTGTGTTGTCCAGGCTGGTCTCAAACTTCTGAACTCAAGCAATCCACCCTCCTTAACCTCCCAAAGTACTGGGATTATAGGCATAAGCCACCTCGCCCGGCTGACCAATGGATTTTAATGTAATCGAATACAAAAAAATGTACTGATGCCACTTTAGATTCCACACTGCAACTAACCTTTATGAACCACCACTTAAGGCCGGGCGCGGTGGCTCAAGCCTATAATCCCAGCACTTTGGGAGGCCGAGGCGGGCAGATCATGAGGTCAGCATATCGAGACCATCCTGGCTAACACAGTGAAACCCCGTGTCTACTAAAAAAATAAAAAAGTTAGCCAGGCGTGATGGCTGGCGCCTGTAGTCCCAGCTACTTGGGAGGCTGAGACAGGAGAGTGGCGTGAACCCAGGAGGCAGAGCTTGCAGTGAATGGAGATCGCGCCACTTCATTCCAGCCTGGGTGACAGAGCAAGACTCCGTCTCAAAAAA
>NW_012116300.1:1065731-1068523 GCF_000951035.1 Colobus angolensis palliatus | reverse complement strand
TGAGACAGAGTCTTGTCCTGTCGCCCAGGCTGGAGTGCAGTGACGTGATCTCGGCTCACTGCAACCTCTGCCTCCTGCGTTCAAGCGATTCTCCTGCCTCAGCCTCTTGAGTAGCTGGGATTACAGACTCATGCCACCACGCCCAGCTAATTTTTGTATTTTTAGTAGAGACGGGGTTTCACCGTGTTGGCCAGGTCTTGAACTCCTGACCTCATGATCTGCCCACCTTGGCCCCCCAAAGTGCTGGGATTACAGGTGTGAGCCACCGCGCCTGGCCAGTGATTTTTATTATTTGTTTATTTACTTGAGACAGAGTCTTGCTCTGTCACCTAGGCTGGAGTGCAGTGGCACGCTCTCAGCTCACTGCAACCTCCGCCTTGTGGGCTCAAGCAATTCTCATGCCTCAGCTTCCCGAGTAGCTGGGATTATAAATGCACACTGCCACGTCTGGCTAATTTTTGTATTTTTGATAGAGACGGGGTTTCACCATGTTGGCCAGGCTGGTCTCAAACTCCTGACCTCAGGTGATCCATCTGCCTTGGCCTCCTAAAATGCTTAGATTACAGGCGTGAGCCACCGCTCCTAACCACTAAAGTGATTTTTAAAACTGTAAATACTGCCAGTCACTGATTCCTTTGGTTTGAAGATATAGGTATGCAGTGGGTTAATTACTGCTATTTTTAACAAATCTGTTTTTAAATTTATCAGTTTAAGTTTTTTGTTTTCCAAGAGCCCAGGCTGAAGTGCAGTGGCGCAATCTTGGCTTACTGCAACCTTCCACTGCCACCCCCCACCGGGATTTAAGCAATTCTCCTGCCTCAGCCTCTGGAGTAGCTGGGATTACAGGTACACGCCACCATATGCAGCTAATTTTTTTGTATTTTTGGTAGAGATGGGGTTTCACCATGTTGGCCAGGCTAGTCTCGAACTCCTGACCTCATGATCTGCCTGCTTCAGCCTCCCAAAGTGCTAGGATTACAGGCGTGAGCCACCGCACCCAGCCATCTTTTTTTTTTTTTCCCCTCATTCTGTTGCCCAGGCTGGAATGCAGTGGCATGATTTTGTCTCATTGCAACCTCTGCTTCCCGGGTTCTGCTTCAGCCTCCCAGGTAGCTGGGATTACAGTCGCCCACGACCACACCCTGCTAACTAGTATTTTTAGTAGAAATCAGTTTTCATCATGTTGGCCAGGCTGGTCTCCAGTTCCTGACCTTAGGTGATCCACCTGCCTTGGCCTCTCAAAGTGGTGGGATTGCAGGCATGAGCCACTGCACCCAGCCGAAATTTCTGTATAGTAAATACTGATAGATGTAACCCACATAACTAAAATTTCTCTGAGCTCCTCAATAACTAACAGTGTAATGATGGTGGCAGGAGGCAGACAAATCCCTAGGCAGACAGAGACAGATCCCATCCCTGGTGAAACCAGCCTTCAAACCAAAGACATTTTAAAAGCACGAAAACCAAGCTACAAGTCTCTGATAAATCCACGGACCAGACTGAGAAACTCTCTTCCTGTGTGGTCTACTTTCCTCTGACTTATCCCCACCCTTCACCTATTTTATATACACCTACCCTTCTCTAACTGTTTTTTTACACTGTCATGCCCAATTTTGAGTGCCTTTTTACCCTTTTTTGCATACTCAGAAACCAATCAGCATGTACTCCCCCATTCTGAGCCAATAAAAGCCCCGGACTCAGCCTCACTTGGGGTCTACACACCTTGGCGGGGGGAAATACCCGACTTGAGAGGGTCCCCTCTCTGCTGGGAGCTGTTTGTTCTCTCAATAAAACTCTTCACCCTGCTCACCCACTGGCTGTCAGCATAACCTCATCCTTCTTGGATGTGGGACATGAACTCCGGAGGGCCTACTGCTGGTAGGAAAAACGCTGTAACACTGTAATTCTCCACCTACTCCCAGAACCCACCCAGGCAAGAGGAAATAGCAGTGGGCTGGGCCAGCCCTGAAGCTGAGGACCCAAGGGGGAAACGGGATTGAAAGACATGTAACACAAACAGCCAAATGGGTGGGGTGTCTCTTGCACCGAGCCCAGGCCAAGGGAGGCCTGAGCAGTGGTGCTGCTGGCCACGGAGGTCTCTGGCTGGCTAAGCAGCACTGAAGAATCCTGTGTCATAACGGGTTCTGAGACCAAACAGTTTGAGAATTGGTGGACTAAGGAATATAAATTTTAAAACCAAGACTTGCTGGGCACGGTGGCTCATGCCTGTAATCCCAGCACTTTGGGAGGCCGAGGTGGGTGGATCACAAGGTCAGGTGTTCAAGACCAGCCTGTACAATATAGTGAAACCCTGTCTCTACTCAAAATACAAAAAAAATTAGCCAGGGTTAGTGGCGGGCACCTGTAATCCCAGCTATTTGGGAGGCTGAGGCAGGAGAATCGCTTGAACCCAGGAGATGGAGGTTGCAGTGAGCTGAGACCACACCACTGCACTCCAGCCTGGGCGACAAGAGTGAAACTCCGTTTCAAACAAAAACGAAAACAAAAAACAACCAAGACTCTTATCAGCCCACATGACAATACTCTGTGAATTCTCACAATGGCTCTAGGAGGTGGGTGCCTTATCACCCCCGTTTACCATGTGAAGACACTGAGGCACAGAGAGGGGATGTAATTGCTCAGTCATACAGCTGGCAATCCACACAGCAGGAACTTGAACCCAAGCATCTGACCCCAAGCTTGTGCACTTCCTTGGGGACAATTTGGCTACATGTTTAAAAAGCTTTTAAAAATATTTGCCTCGGCCGGGCGCGGTGGCTCAAGCCTGTAAT
>NW_012116300.1:1059491-1060726 GCF_000951035.1 Colobus angolensis palliatus | reverse complement strand
CCGCTTGCAGCTCTGGAGGTCCCTGCAGGGACGGCAGCTACTTGGAGGCATGAGATACTGGGGCGGGGGAGACACTTGGGACCTCAGGGTGTGGGTATTCTTGGGAGAGGAGAGAGCCAGGAAGCTGGGACCATTTGGGCGCAGCACAGCCCGCGTTTGATGCCGATTGCATCGGGTAAAGGAGGAGTAAAAGAAAGATTCTGAGCCCTGGTGATTAGGGGAAGGAGCTGCCACGACTGAAATTCCCATCGTCGGAAAGGTCTGCACTGCACACCATAGAGTAGCAGTCCTTGGCCTTCTTGGGGCGGGGGTCACAGCTGGTTTTTAAAATCCCCTTGTAAGGATGTGTACTGCACACCTAGTGTCCCGTCATCCTGTCAGGGGGTCAATCACAGCCCCCCACCGTGGACTGCGTGGAGCAGGGATTATTGGGGAGCGGCTGTCCATATCGCCTGGGAACTTTTGCAATGACTTCACCCTTGCCTATCAGCTATTAACATCCCCTGATAAATTCACCACTGTTTCCGTTACGCGGATGAAACCTGCCGGGAGGGCAAGGGATTTGTCCTCGTGGCTGAGGATGTCGGTGGTAGTGGACATTGATGTTTCTCTCCCTTTCGTATAAAGATGATTCTGTGGGTCCACCATGAGGCACCAGGCAGGGGTCCTGTCTTCCAGAACCTCATCAGTAAGGGACTGAAACTTGTATTAGTTTCCTGTTGCTGTCCTAATAAATATGGTGGCTTAAAGCAACACAGGTCGGGTGTGGTGCCTCACGCCTGTAATCCCAGCACTTTGGGAGGCCGAGGCGGGCAGATGGCAAGGTCAGGAGATGCAGACCATTCTGACTAACACGGTGAAACCCCGTCTCTACTAAAAAAAAAAAAAATACAAGGCCAGGCGCGGTGGCTCAAGCCTGTAATCCTAGCACTTTGGGAGGCCAAGGCGGGTGGATCACGAGGTCAGGAGTTCGAGACCAGCCTGCCCAACATAGTGAAACCCCATCGCTCTAAAAATACAAAAATTGCCCGGCGTGGTGGCGGGCGCCTGTAATCCCAGGTACTCCGGAGGCAGAGGCAGAATAATCACTTGAATCCGGGAGGGAGAGGTTGCACCACTGCAGTCCAGCCTGGGCGACAGAGAGACTCCATCTCAAAACAAACAAACAAACAAAAATTAGCCAGGGCCGGGCGCGGTGGCTCACGCCTGTAATCCCAACACTTTGGGAGGCTGAG
>NW_012116300.1:1056373-1057246 GCF_000951035.1 Colobus angolensis palliatus | reverse complement strand
TAGATTTTTTTTACTGCCAAATAATATTCCATTTTATACATGCACCACATTGTACTGATTCATTCATCCATTGATTGACGTTTGGGCTGTTTCCACGTTTTGGTTTTCATGAATAATGCAACTATGAACATTCATGTACACATTTTTGTGTGGGCATGTGTTTTAATTTCTTCCCGGCATATACCTAGTAGTGGAATTGCTGGGTCATAGGGTAACCCTACATGTAACCTTTTGAGGAACTACCAGGCTGGTGTCCAAAAATGGTTGCACCATTTTACATTCCCCTCAGCAGTGTATGAGGGTTCCAGTTTCTCCTCATCCTCACCAATTTGCTATTGTCTGTTTTTTTGTGTATTTTATCATGTCCATCCTAGTGGTGTGAAGTGGTATCTCATTGTGGTTTTAATTTGCATTTCCCTGTGACTAATGATGTTGAGCATCTTCTCATGTATTAGCCGTTTGTATATCTTCTTTAGAGAAAGGCTTATGTGGAGCCTTTGCCCATTATTATTATTATTATTATTATTATTTTTGAGACGGAGTCTCACTTTGTTGCCCAGGTTGCAGTGCAGTACAGTGCAGTGGCGCGATCTCGGCTCACTGAAACCGCCGCCTCCCGGGTTCAAGCAATTCTCGTGCCGCGCAGCCTCCTGAGTAGCTGGGATTACAGGCATGTGCCACCATGCCAAGCTAATTTTTGTATTGGTAGTAGAGACAGGGTTTCACTATGTTGTCTAGGCTGATCTCGTACTCCTGACCTCAGGTGATCCTCCTGCCTCAGCCTCCCTAAGTGCTGGGATTACAGGTATGAGCCACCGTGCCCTGCCCCTTTGCCCCCTTTTTTTTTTTTTTTTTTGAGAAGGAGTCTCGCTC
>NW_012116300.1:1054572-1055713 GCF_000951035.1 Colobus angolensis palliatus | reverse complement strand
TTTTTTTTGAGACGGAGTCTCGCTCTGTCGCCCAGGCTGGAGTGCAGTGGCACGATCTCGGCTCACTGCAAGTTCCGCCTCCCAGCTTCACGCTATTCTCCTGCCTCAGCCTCCTGAGTAGCTGGGACTACAGGCGCCTGCCACCGTGCCCGGCTAATTTTTTGTGTTTTTAGTAGAGATGGGGTTTCACCGTGTTAGCCAAGATGGTCTTGATCTCCTGACCTCATGATCCACCCACCTCGGCCTCCTATAGTGCTGGGATTACAGGCGTGAGCCACCGCACCCGGCCAACTTTCAAAATTTTATGGCTAAAACACAAAACTCTTTAACTTTGTTGAAGTCCAGTTTATTTCTTCATTGGTTGTGCCTTTCATTATATTGAAGAAAGCTTTACCTAATCCAAGGTTATGAGTACTTAGTTTTTCTTTTAAAGAAGAGTTTTATTACTGTAGCTCCTACAATAAACTATAATTTTTTTGTTTTTTGTTTTTTCATTGTTGTTTTGAGACAGGTTTCACTCTGTCACCCAACCTTGAGTGCAGTGGTGCAATCTCGGCTCACTGCAACCTTACGATGGTTTTTCTGTGATAAGATAGTTAATAGGTTGGGTCATATTAATGCAGCTAGCTACTTACCTTTAAAAAAACTTTTTATTTTGGAATTATTTTAACTTCATAGAAAAGTCTCAGAGGCAGTACAGAGTTCCCATAGATCCTCCCCATCCCCAGCTTCCCCTCATGTTAACATCTCATGTAACAAAATATTGTTGGTACAAAACTACAGAGCAGGGCACAGTGGCTCACACCTGCAATACAGAATTTTGGGAGGCCAAAGTGGGCAGATCACTTGAAGTCAGGAGTTCGAAACTAGTCTGTCCAACATAGTGAAACCCTGTCTCTACTAAAAATACAAAAATTAGCCGGTCATTGTGGTGCGTACCTGTAATCCCAGCTACTCGGGAAGTTGAGGAGGGAGGATCACTTTGAGCCCAGGCGTGTGAGGCTACAGTGAGCCATGGTTGTATCACTGCACTCCAAGCAATACACTAAGACCCTGTCTCTCAAAAAAAGAAAAAAGAAAACTAACCTATAGACTTTATTTGGATTTCATCAGTGTTTTCATTGATGCCCTTTTTTTGTTC
>NW_012116300.1:1051557-1053555 GCF_000951035.1 Colobus angolensis palliatus | reverse complement strand
CTTCTTCAACATTTATTTATTCAGTTATTTATATCAGCTTGGACTCATGGATATTTATTTTATTATCTGGGTTATAATCCCAACCACTGGCTTCCAAGGCAGGGCCTCAGCTCTGAGGATCAGTTTTCTTTGTAACTGGCATTTCTGACTTCAAGCATCTGCTGCCCAAGGCCATTGGCTCTGGACCAGGCCTCCATCTCCCCAGGGACAGAGTAGAGTGATGGGGACACTGGGAAGGGAGATTGTTGGGTGGCAGTAATAGCGGTCAGGGTTGACATAATTTTTCCTGACTCAGGTCCCAGGTCAAGGACCAAGGACGTGGCTCTGGACAGGGCACTTCTGTGCTAGGTGCAGGCAGGAGGACCAGAGTGGCAGGGTTTTCTCTCTCTCTTTTATTTTATTTAATTAATTAATTAATTTTTTTTTTTTTGAGACAGAGTCTTGCTCTGTCGCCCAGGCTGGAGTGCAGTGGCCGGATCTCAGCTCACTGCAAGCTCTGCCTCCCGGGTTTACGCCATTCTCCTGCCTCAGCCTCCCGAGTAGCTGGGACTACAGGCGCCCGCCACCTCGCCTGGCTAGTTTTTTGTATTTTTTAGTAGAGACGGGGTTTCACCGGGTTAGCCAGGATGGTCTCGATCTCCTGACCTCGTGATCCGCCCGTCTCGGCCTCCCAAAGTGCTGGGATTACAGGCTTGAGCCACCGCGCCCGGCCAAAAAAACAAACTATTTACAGGCCAGGTGTAGTAGCTCACGCCTATAATCTCAGCACTTTGGGAGGCCGAGGCAGGTGGATCACCTGAGGTCAGGAGTTCAAGACCAGCTTGGCCAACATGGTGAAATCCCATCTCTACTAAAAATACAAAAAATTAGCTGGGCATGGTGGTGTGTACCAGTAATCCCAGCTACTTGGGAGACTTAGACAGGAGAATATCTTGAACCCAGGAGGCAGAAGTTGCAGTGAGCCAAGATCACAACACTGCACTCCAGCCTGGGAGATAGAACAAGACTCGCATCTCAAAAAAAAAAAAAAAAAACTTATTTACATTTACCATTTTATTATAAAGGACACAGATGAAAATATAAATGCAGCCAGGCGTGGAGGCTGAGGCGGGTGGATCACGAGTTCAAGAGATCAAGACCATCCTGGCCAACATGGTGAAACCCCGTCTCTACTAAAAATATAAAAATTGGGTAGTGTGGTGGCACACACCTGTAATCCCAGCTACATGGGAGGCTGTGGCAGCAGGATCACTTGAACCCAGGAGATGGAGGTTGCAGTGAGCCGAGATTGCACCACTGCACTCCAGCCTGGCGACAGAGCGAGATTCTGTCTCAAAAAATAAAATAACTAAAATACATATATATTTAAATATATATTATATATGTCATATATACATATATATATTATGTATATAAATGCAGCAGCATGTGTGGGAGGGGCTCAGTTTCCATTCCCATCCCACTCCCAACTCCCACACACCCCTCCAAGGACTCCATGTGTTCCTGGAAGCTCTGGGAACCCTCTCCTTTTGGGTTTTTATGGAGGCTTCATTACATAGGCATGATGGATTGAACCATAGGCCATTGGTGAACAACTTCACCTTCAGGCCCTCTCCCCTTCCTGGAGGTTGGAAGTGGGGCTGAAAGTCCCAACCCTCTAACCCTGCGTTGCTCTTTTTGGGTGACCAGCCCCACTGAAGCAGCCCAGGGGCTACCAGCCATCAGTCAGTACCTAAGCATACAAAAAGACATCGTTTTGGAGATTCCAGGAATTTTAGGAATTGTATACTAGGAGAGAGGGTCAAAGACCAAATATATATTTCACAATATGAAAGAACACAATTTACGTATTTCAGGATTCCCTTCTTGTTACAGCTTAATGAGATTTTTTTATTTTCCTGACTTTTCTCTTTGGATAATTAGTAGTTTAGGGCTGTTTTGTTCCTTTACTATGGGATTTGAATTTGAGATGGGGCTGACGGCCCTTTTTTTTTTTTT
>NW_012116300.1:1043115-1050667 GCF_000951035.1 Colobus angolensis palliatus | reverse complement strand
GCCGGGTCATTGCCACCGCAGGTTCCCAGGGCTCCCCAGGTCTCCGGCATCCCCACATCGCCCTGTGAGGCAGATGAGCAGAGCCGGAAGGGCCGCACGGGAGGAACAGGGGTTGGCTTGTCCGGAGGCGGATGGATAACGCGACCCCGATCCCTGCGGTACTCTGCAGTCACGTGACTTGCTGCCTGGCGCATTTCTTCGAGTGCGCACCCCCTCGAGAAGGTGCCCCTGGAGTGGGGGCTTCACATCTGCTTTTGTTTAGTGGTCAGAGGACTACAGAGGGGAGCTCTCAGGACAAGGCCCGCAACCCCCTCCTCCAGCCCTGCATCCTCAGGCCCCTCTCATGGACAGTAGGGTCCTAGAAAACGCCAGGGTGCTGGGCATGGACCCCTCAGAACAGACGCATTGGGAGGGGTCCAAGGAGACCATGAGAACCTCAAGCCCAGGTTGGGGGATTGGCCCCGAGGGAAAAGTAGGCATCCCTGGGCCTTGTCCTGCCTGGGTCCTGGACAGGGTGCTAGGTGGCTGCCCAGGCTGCAGTCTTGTGTCTAGGCTAAAACTGTAGGCTGGGAAAGTCCCCATCATCGGCCCACCACCCAATCGCCCCCCAAAAGACAGAAAGGCCACCCCACACTGGTGCTATAGCACCTCAGGACCGGGTCTCCAGGCCAACCAGAGCCCGGCGCTTGCCCCTACAAGGTTGTAACCCATCCTTTCTGCTTTTCCAGGCCAGAAGCCAAGGAGCCCTCAGTGACTGTGGGATCCACGACATCACATCGCTGTCCCCACTGAGCCAGGGCAGCGCCAACACCAGCTCAGACAAGGTTGGTGTGAGAACCAGCGGGTCGAGGAGACTGTGGGCCTCCAGACGGGGATGCAGCTGCATCTGGTTGTCCCACCTTCCAGGGCCAGCTGCAGTGCTGTGGTCTGCAAAGTGCTGGCAGGTGCCTGGCCCATGCTGCCTGTGACAACACAAACTGAGCTCATGTCCCCAAAGTGCTTAGCTCTGATGCTTGGTGCCCAGGGACACCGGTGTCAGTTAACATGGACGAAGTACATCAGATGCTGTGTGGTCATGGGCTCTGTGTCCGCTGTAGCTCTGCCACTCTGGCTGTGTGGATCACCCTGGCATGCCTCAGTGTCCTCAACTGTGACCGGGTCCATAAGCACAGCCTGCTGTCATAACAGGGGTGGGAGGGGGGACTGGAAACAGTCCACAGGGTGGAAACCCTTTGTGCTCTGCACGTGGGAGGCCCATCGGTAGTGGCTGAGCTCTTAGTCCGTTAGTCACTCTGATGGCCCCTTGTGGAGAATGTTTACTGTGCACATTTTCCAGATGGGGAAAGTGGGGTTAGATGGGGGTGACATACCCAAGGCTGCCAGGAGAGGAACTGGCAGAACAGAAGCCTAGTTCCATCAGGGCCCCCGCCAGCCTTGGCTCCAGCGAGCAGTGAGGCTGCCCCATCTGACCACCTCCCTCCCAGAGCCGTGTCTAGAGCCCCCCAAGGGCTTCCTCCACTGACGGGAATTTGCTTCCTTCCTTAGGACAGAACCGCTGGACTCCAGGTTGCTTGCCTGGGAGTAGGAGAAATCCACCTGCTGGGGGCTGAGCGTGGCCTGAGGGACAGGCCCTGGGTCTAGGGATGCCCCTGCCCGAGCCCAGCGAGCAGGAGGGCGAGAGTGTGAAGGCTGGCCAGGAGCCATCCCCCGAGCCAGGCACAGAAGTCGTCCCGGCAGCCCCCAGGAAGCCCAGAAAGTTCTCCAAACTGGTCCTGCTCACAGCCTCCAAAGACAGCACCAAGGTGGCGGGGGCCAAACGCAAGGGCGTGCACTGTGTCATGTCCTTGGGGGTGCCCGGCCCCGCCACCCTTGCCAAGGCCCTCCTCCAGATCCACCCCGAGGCCCAGCGGGCCATTGAGGCAGCCCCTCAAGAGCCTGAGCAGAAACGCAGCAGGCAGGACCCAGGTGAGGCTCCACAGCGGCCCCCCAGGACAGCTTGGCACCTCCCAGGGTGGCCCCCACAGCCATGCTGACTCCATCAGGCCCTTCTCCTTGTCGTGCAGGTCCTCGTTCCCTGACTTTGACCACGTGTGGGGAGTAGTGGCACAGGGGTTAGGGCACAGGCCTGGGCATCCCCCAACCTCCAACCCTGCCTCTGAGTGGTCTTGCCTCTCTGCGTCTATTCCCCACTCTGGAATGCGCTGCCCACTGACTCCTTCACGCGGGAGCATCTGAGGGTGTGGTGGGGCCCACAGGCAGCTGCTGGCAGCTTCAAGGTCTTGGCTTGCACCTGCTCAGTGAGGGTCTCTAAGGCCAGGAGCTTGATGGGTCACCTTTCTATATGTTCTAGAAAGCTCCTGTTGTCTCACTCACTGTTCAGTCACTTAGCAACATCCACTGAACAGCAGCTGTGTGCAGGCTGGGCTCTGGAGACTCGAGGCACACAGGATGAGACCCCCAGCAGACCAAGGCGGTGACCTCAGCCTGGCTCTCCGGGACTGCCCCTGCCCTTCCTACCTCCTCTGCCCAAGCAATCACCCCCCGACAAGCCTCCAGGGAGAAAGAGCTCAGGGCTCACAGGTCCCGTGGGGGAGTGGGGCTGGGGGTGTGGCCCCAGCTGCTGCAGGCTGGCTGGAGGTGATGGGTCAGGTTCATTCCCTCTGCTTTACTGTGGGAGTGATGCGATGGATGGAGACACTGAGAGTCTTCAGCCCCCGCTCCTACTCCCCAGGGCCCTTGGCTCTGCCCCTGCTGTGTACTAGACATTTCTGTCATCTAGACTTGGGGGATACAGCCAGGTGGGGCATGGTAGCAGAGATGGGATGAGAGCAGGGCTGCCCCTTTCCCTGCACCCAGCTCTCCCTGAGGTGGCCCAGGCCCTGCCCCGCTGTCCCCTGCAGGAGGACAGGTCCCCTCCTGGCCCCACAGCAGGTCCTCAGGTCCACAGGTCCTGCCTCTGGGCTCTACCAGGGCAGGCAGCGGTGGGGGCAGGGCCCTAGGCAGCAGAGGAAATGGGCTGGGTACACCTTTTGAGCTGGAAGTTCCCGCCCAGTGGGTGGGAAGAAGATGAGTTGGGGTTTCTTCCCGACTAGGAGTGTGCTCTGCCATGCCCTGAGAAGAAGAAAAGTCGTAGCAGGTGGCCTTGGCTTGTGACCTCTGAACAGGTGGCCCCTGGGGTCAGCCAGGATACTCAGACTGGCAACCCATTGTAACAAAAAGGGGTGCTCTTAGGGTTCCTTCAGTTTGCTGGCAGTGCAGGGACCCTGCCTCACTGATGAAAATTGAGGGGTGAGTGGCCTGAGGTCACAGAGGGTCACAGCCCCGTAGCCTCCCCGGGGCTGAGACCCCAGAATGCCTGAGATGCTGGTGTCCAAAGCCACAGGCTTGGAGCTCTCAGGGAACCTAATGGACCCCTCGGCCTCCATTCCTTTGCTGGAGTTTCAGGCCTGGTGTGAGCAGTGCTGTGGAACTCAGAGGGACCCCGTCCTCCCAGAGCTGGTGGGAGTGCCTGGCTCTCACTGCGAAGCCCCCACCATCCAGTCCTGGATGACACAGAGAGCCTCTGTGTGTCTCCCTGGCTTCTCCCGCCAACCTTGGGCAGAGGGTGCAGTCCCCACAGCCTGTGGGAGGCAGGGCTCAGAGGAGTGAAGTCACCACCCTGAGGCCACCACGAGGTCCCTGCAGAGGGCAGAGGGGGTTGGAGTTTGGTTCAGGGTCTGTTAGCTCTGTGGAATGAGACCATCTCAAGGTCCTCCCAGCCCCTTTGAGACTCCTGCTTACTGCTGGGATCCATCTAGGCCCTTTGTGAGAATTGGAGCACAGCTATCTTCTCCAGATGAAAGGCAGAGCAGGGCTCCATCAGGCCCCAGGGGTCCCGCTGGCAGTCACCCTCGAGCATCGACCACCCCTACCTGTCAACTCCTCCATCCTTCCATACCCACCCCAGGTCCAGCAGAGGCGATGGCTGCGGCTTCCCAGTGCTCAGCACAAACTTGGCCTCATGTTTCCTGGAAATGATTTTAGCAGCTTTTGTGGCCCTGGGCTGGTGGCCTTGGGAGCAGTATCCCTGAGTGGCAGTCACTTCTCAGTCAGGCAGAGGCTTCTGGCCCTGGAACATCCACTGGTTGGGGTGAGAGTGAAGCCTGGTAGACCCCCAACACCCAAGCTCAGCCCTCCCTTCTCCATTGACACCAGCCTGATCCACCCTCTTCTCTTGCAGGCGCAGACAGAACAGAAGACAGTGGATTAGGAGCGGGGCCTCCTGAGGCTGCTGGGGAGAACTCCGCCCCCTGCCCTGTGGCACCTGGCAAGTCCCTGTAACCTTGACAACAGTGCATCCTCCCAGGCCACCAATCCAGCCATAGGCTCATCTCTGTCTGCAGGGCTTCTGGGGCCCAATCGGTGAATCTTTGCTTTCAACATTGTGTAATTTCTTTCTTTCTTTTCTTTTTAGATCAAGTATAAGTTACTTTTGTAAGCAGAAAAGTACTTTCAAACAAGAATAAAAGAAGCTGTTTGCTAGACCCCATAATGGGCAGGTTTTAAACATTCCAGGCTTCTAGGTCCTTTGAGGCTCAGCTCTGATGCCACCACCCCTGGGTCTCCCCACCCCAGCCCTTACCGGGCCTTTCCAGAGTGCCCCTTAATCACTGCCCTCCCTGACCCAAGTCTCGCTTCCTCCATGAAGCCTCCCAGACTGACAGCTCCCAGGCACTAAGGCAGCTCAGCCTTGCTGAGAATGGTAGCTCCAGGATTCTGCTGAGGGAGAGGTAGGCCTGCAGCTCATGGGTGGGTTCAGGGAGGAAACTGACAAAAGCACATGCGGCCTGCCTGTCATGTTCTTTCCAGGGGGTTTGTGGGCTGAGGGAACCGGAGTTCCTGTGCTGGCCCCCTGGGTGCCACCCCTGCTGGAGGGGAGATGAAGGAAGCACAGCTACCCTACTTGAGCTCTCAAGTCAGCGAGCCTCCGAGAGGCTTCCCATGCAGTCCTCATTCTTTTAAAACTGTCTCTGGGCTCAAGGCAATGTTAGGGTTTTGTTTGTTTGTTTGTTTGTTTTGAGGTGGAATTTCACTCTTGTCGCTCAGGCTGGAGTGCAGTGGCACAATCTGGACTCACTGCAACCACCACCTCCTGGGTTCAAGCTATTCTCTTGACTCAGCCTCCCAAGTAGCTGGGATTACAGGCGCCCGCCACCATGCCTGGCTAATTTTTATATATTTAGTAGAGATGGGTTTTCACCATGTTGGCCAGGCTGGTAGTGAACTCCTAACCTCAGGTAATCTGCCTACCTCAGCCTCCCAAAGTGCTGGGATTACAGGCATGAGCCACCATGCCAGGCCCTGATTCTATATTCAAATGGCTTCTGTGTTCTCCACCATGCTTTCTCCTTTCCCAAGTGTTTCTTTTGTTTGTTTGTTTTGTTTTGTTTTTTGAGATGGGGTCTCACTCTGTTGCCCAGGCTGGAGTGCAGCGGTGCGATCTCGGCTCACTGCAACTGCCGCCTCCCAGGTTCAAGTGATTCTCCTGCTTCAGCCTCCCAAGTAGCTGGAATCACAGGTGTGCACCACCATGCCTGGCTAAGTTTTTGTATTTTTAGTACAGATGCGGTTTCACCATGTTAGCCAGGCTGATCTGGAACTCTTGACCTCAGGTGATTTGCCCGCCTCGGCCTCCCAAAGTGCTGGGATTACAGGTGTGAGCCACTGCTGGAGGCCTGTTCCCAAGTACTCTTGGCTATCTGTTCTTGTCAGATGTTAAGGACGCCTGAGGATGTCAGGGCAGGACGTGTCGGGTGCAACCTCAAGAACTGGGAGTGAGGAAGAGGAGGCTGGGGTGGGTCAGAGGGCAGGGTCACTGTGGGGCGCCCCTGCCCTGTACTCGGTGTGGCACCATCGGGCCCCTCCTGCTGTTGCCTGGGAAGCCTTACCTGGCAGTGAGGGGTGACTGTGCAGCAGCAGGGCCAGGAGTTGGGGAGCATTTTTAGTGCCCCCTTAAGTGGAGTTGGGGGAACAGCAAGGGTGCACCTGGGCCTGAGTCTTTCAGTGGCGTTGGCAGTCGGCCAGGAGGGAGATGCATACTAGGGAGCTGGAGCCTGCATACTGGGCCTGGCCACACCACTGTTTTCCTCACCCTCTGGTTTTATTTTTAAACATTTTTGGAGCATAAAAGTTGCAGGAGCACGCAGGGCATACTGTGTAGCCCCCCGGCTCTCCTTCCGTCTCTCTCCTCTTTTTTCTCTCTCCTTCCCTCTGTCTCTCCTCCACACACTTCTCTTTTGCCAAACCATTTGGAGAATGCAGGCAGCAGACTCCAAAACCGTTCTGCCTCCACCTCTGAGCACAACCTTCCCAGTCATAGCTATGTTAACGTGAGTCTGCCTGAGAGGATCACCGCTGGTTCTGTGACATCACCCAGCGTCATCCACACGACATCCCAGTGAGCAGTGAGGACAAAAATGGCCAGGTTAGGACCCCATGTTGCCTTTTTTTGCCACCCATATCCTGGAGCCCCTCTCCTTCTGTTCTTTATTTTTTTATTTTTATTTTTTATTTTTTTATTTTTATTTTTTTTGAGACGGAGTCTTGCTCTGCCGCCCAGGCTGGAGTGCAGTGGCCAGATCTCAGCTCACTGCAAGCTCCGCCTCCCACTACAGGCGCCCACCACCGCGCCTGGCTAGTTTTTTGTATTTATTTTAGTAGAGACGGGGTTTCACCATGTTAGCCAGGATGGTCTCAATCTCCTGACCTCGTGATCCACCCGTCTCAGCCTCCCAAAGTGCTGGGATTACAGGCTTGAGCCACCGCGCCCGGCCCCTGTTCTTTATTTTTTATTTATTTATTTATTTATTTTTTTGAGGCAGGGATGGGGTTCTGCTCTGTTGCCCAGGCTGGAGTGCAGCAGACCTTCCAGGCTCAAGCAATCATCCTCCCACCTCAGCCTCCTGAGCAGCTGAGACTACAGGTAGGCTTGGCTACTTTTTTGAGTTTTTGAGGAGGTGGGGTCTCGCTGTGTTGGCCAGGCTGGTCTCAAACTCTTGGGCTCAAGCAATCTTCCCATCTCGGCCTCCCAAAGTACTAGGATTACAGGTGCAAGCCATCGTGCCTGGCCTAGTGTTAGCAATTTGATATTAAAATTGAAATTATAGGCCGGGTGCAGTGGCTCATGCCTGTAATCCCAGCCTTCGAGAGGCTGAGGCGGGCGGACCAGCTAAGGTCAGGATTTAAAGACCAGCCTGGCCAACATGGCGAAACCCTGTCTCTACTAAAAAAAAATAAAAAAATTAGCCAGGCGTGGTGGTGGGTGCCTCTAGTCCCAGCTACTCCGGAGGCTGAGGCAGGAGAATGGCTTGAACCCGGGAGGTGGAGGTTGCAGTAAGCTGAGATCATGCCACTGCACTCCAGCCTGAGTGACAGAGCAAGTCTCCATCTCAAAAAACAAATAACTTTTTTAAAAATTGCAATAGGCCGGGCGTGGTGGCTCAAGCTTGTAATCCCAGCACTTTGGGAGGCCGAGACGGGTGGATCACGAGGTCAGGAGATTGAGACCATCCTG
>NW_012116300.1:1039759-1042772 GCF_000951035.1 Colobus angolensis palliatus | reverse complement strand
CAGAGCGAGACTCTGTCTCAAAAAAAAAAAAAATTGCAATTAAGGCTGGGCATGGTGGCTCACGCCTGTAATCCCAATACTTTGAGAGGCCAAGGCAGGTGGATCACCTGAGGTCAGGAGTTGGAGACAAACCTAGCCAACATGGTGAAACCCTGTCTCCACTCAAAAATACAAAAAATTGGCCGGGCATGGCAGTGGGCATCTGTAATCCCATCTGCTCGGGAGGCTGAGGCAGGAGAATCACTTGAACCCCGGATATGAAAGTTGCAGTGAGCCAAGATCATGCCATTGCACTCCAGCCTGGGCAACAAGAGCAAAACTCCATCTCAAAAACAAACAAAAATGCAATTATGAATATTCATTCACATTTTAGATCCAAACACAAATTTTAAAACATTAATTTTTTAAATTAAATTGAAAAATTTAAAAATTCTGCTGCTTTCTTGCCCCTTCACTTCTTGGGGACCTTGATATACAGGCCCAAGCGGGATCTAGTGGTAAACAGGTCACAACCCCGTCCCCTGCAGAGCCACAGAGGAAACAGAAATCCCTGACTGATGAATCTATGAACCTGAGGCCAAGGACCACTGAGGAGTCTGGGTGCCCCGGGATATATGACAGAGGCCAACCCAGTGGGGGCCAGCCTGGGCAACATAGTGAGACCCTGACTCTACAAAACAAATATAAAAATTAGCCAGGTGTGGTGGTGGTGTGGGCCTGTAGTCCCAGCTACTGGGGAACCTGAGCCAGGAGGATCACCTGAGCTCACCTACAATCCAGCTACTCAAGAGGCTGAGGCTGGAGGATCACTTGAGCCTAGGAAGTCAAGGCTGCAGTGAGCCATGATGGCACCACTGAGCTCCAGCTTGGGCAACATGGTGAGACCCTGTCTAAAAAAATGTATATAAAGTGGATTTTTGGAGCAGGGGATTGCAGTAGGAGCTTACTCATTTCACTCCACGCATTGACCTGGTATTGCAGTAGCTCCAAGAACGGTGCACCCCTCCCGTATGTGTGGTTGCTGAGTGTAGATGTCATTAATTTTAATTTTGAAAGAGAGAAAAATTACAAATTACCTCCAGTAATTCCACTACTTAGAGGTAAATTTTTAAAAAATATATGTGTGTGTGTGTGTGTGTGTGTGTATATATACTTTTTTTTTTAGCCAGAGTTTTACTCTTGTTGCCCAGGCTGGAGTGCAGTGGTGCGATCTTGGCTCACCGCAACCTCTGCCTCCCGGGTTTAAGTGATTCTCCTGCCTCAGCCTCCCGAGTAACTGAGACTACAGGGGCACGCCACCATGCCTGGGTAATTTTTGTGTTTTTAGTAGAGACGGGGTTTCGCCATGTTGGCCAGGCTGGTCTTGAACTCTTGACCTCAAGTGATCTGCCCGCCTCGACCACCCAAAGTACTGGGATTACAGGTATAAGCCACCGCGCCCGACCCACACATTTTTTCATAATGAGTTACAAATGTCTTCCCTTGTATGAATGCTGCACATCCTTTTTGCTGCTTGATGCCCACTGCAGGGATGCGTGAAATCCACCAGCTCCAATGGCCAGACACATCCCAGTTGCTTCCAGGTTGTAAGCAATCCTGAAATAGCCTTGTTATGTTCCTAGGACAGAGTTCTAGAAGTGAGATTGCCGCACTGGAAGAATGCAAGTTACATTCAACCCACGGCCTGTGAATGCCGAACTCTCCGGCAATTTGTCAACACCCGGTTTTATCATCAAGAAGAAAACAGTAATAACGCATCCTCCGCTTGGCCCTTGCGTGCACAGCCTTTGCGCTTTTCACCTCGAGGTCTCATTTTCCTTGGACAGCACTGAGCGCTGGGCAGGGCCTCATCCGGGTTCAGGGCCGAAATGTGGAGACATTCTGGCCGATGCTCCTGGCGGCCAGGGGAGGATGCGCGCAGACTCAGCGGCCGCCCAGCAGCCTCCCCAGGACCCAGGCAGTGCCGGCAGCCAAGAGTGCGGTTCCTCCCCGCAGCCTCCATCCCGCTCAGCCCACTCGCCTGACCCCCACCCGGGCTCCTTAAGGCTCAGACACCGGCTCTAAGGTGCCTTCTGCAGGGATAGGAGGTGGGCGACTGGGAGGGATGGAGGGGACCTGTGTGTTGACACTGCGGGTGGCAGCCGTTGGAGAATTGCAATGGGGTCCACACTGTCGCGGCCGAGGGCACGAGCCGCAGCCCCTCCTCCCGTCCCGCCTCCGCTGAAAGGCGCCCGACTCGGACACACGGCGTCCCCGTGGTTACCACATCCACTGCTTTTTCGTCTCCCCACCCTACCCTTTAACATAAACTCGACACCAGGAAAGGCATCTTGGACAATTTTGGTCCCCGAGGGTCCCAGTGCGGAGGGCAGGGAGAGAGGGAGCGGTGTGGTGCAGGGGGATACAGAACGCGGAGGACGACTGGGGGCTGGGGAGACGGGGCCGAAGAGCGCGCGGAAGAGCCGTGGTTCCGGAATTGGGGGGCGCGGGTTTCAGAGGAACCGCAGGGGATGTGGACAGACTCAGGGAAGGAAGGGCTCCCAGAGAGGAAGCGGGCGGCTGCAGGACACAAGAGGTGCGGGACGCAGGAGGCCGTGGGTCATGCGGGAGCCCAGGGCACCTCGACATGGACCTGCCAGACCTGGGGCTCCTCCAGCGGCTGCTTTAGAGCGAGAGGAGGTGGGCAGGCCGTGAGGCGGGGGCGCGGGGTCTCCCAGGGTGGAGCGGCGCCCTCCGCGAGCCAGCGGATGACGCGCAGCCAGAGGGAAGCTCGGGTGGGGAGAAGGGTGCGGGCGGATCGGGACAACCCCGGGATGATGGGAGAGCCGCAGTGAGCCCAGGGCGCGGTGCTGGGGCCGCTCTGGCCGCCGCCGCCAAGCATCACAGGAAAACAGCAACCGGGACCCCGCGGCTCTGAACGCTTGGAGTCAACCCGGTACCGCACCGCGTTGCTGGAGAATGCCAAGTGTATTCTTGTTGCTGGAGAATGGCGCAAGGTGGGCCAGGGAGGGGC
>NW_012116300.1:1034511-1038754 GCF_000951035.1 Colobus angolensis palliatus | reverse complement strand
AAAAAAAAAAAAAAATTAAAAAATTAGCCGTGGCAGTGGTGCATACCTGTAATCCCTGTTACTAGGGAGCCTAAGGCGGAAGAATCGCTTGAACCCGGAGGCAGAGTTTGCAGTAAGCCGAGATCGCACCATTGCCCTCCAGCCTCGGCAACGAAGCGAGACTCCGCCTCAAAATAATTACAATAATAATAATTGCAGTGGTCTCAATGATGTAAAATTAAAGGTAGTGATTCATTTTCACAAAGATTGACAAGAAAGATGACAACTGGAAACTCAAGAGACCCAGAGGTGGCAAAAGAATATTGAAAAGGAGTAACAGGCAGATCGCAGTGTTTCATGCCTTGTAATCCCAGCACTTTGGGAGGTCGGGGCAGGTGGATCACCTGAGGTCAGGAGACCATCCTGGCCAACGTGGTGAAACCCCATCTCTACTAAAAATACAAAAATTAGCTGGGCGTGGTGGCACGTACCTTTAAGCCCAGCTACTTGGGAGGCTGAGCCAGGATAATTGCTTGAACCAGGGAGTCGGAGGTTGCAGTGAGCTGAGATCGCACCACTGCACTCCAGCCTGGTGACAGAGCAAGATTCCATTAAAAAAAAAAGAAGAAGAAGAAGAAGAACAAAGTTGGAGGGCTCACACTCTCGGATTTCAAAACTTACAAAGCAACAACAATCAAGACAGTGTGGTACTAGCATAATAATAGATACATCTGGCCTGACACGGTGGCTCACGCCTATAATACCAGCACTTTGGGAAGCCAAGCAGGCAGATCACTTGAGGTCAGGAGTTCGAGAGCAGTCTGCCCAACATGAAACCCCGTCTCTACATAAATACAAAACTTAGCCGGGCGTGATGGTGTGCAGCTGTAATCCCAGCTACCGGGGAGGGTGAGGCAGGAAAATCCGGGAGGCAGAGGTTGCAGTGAGCCGAGATCCCGCCACTGCACTCCAGCCTGGGCGACAGAGCGAGACTCTGACTCAAAAAGTAAATAATAATAATAATAATAGATACATGGCAGGGCGTGGTGGCTCACGCCTGTAATCCCAGCACTTTGGGAGGCCCAGAGGGCAGATCATCTGAGGTCAGGAGTTCGAGACCAGCCTGGCCAACATGGTGAAACCCTGTCTTTACTAAAAATACAAAAATTTAGCTGGGCGTGGTGGCGGGTGCCTATAATCCCAGCTACTTGGGACGCTGGGGTAGGAGAATCACTTGAACCCAGGAGGTGGAGATTGCAGTGAGCCAAGATCGTACCATTGCACTCTAACCTGGGCAAGAAGAGCAAGACTTCGTTTCTAAATAAATAATAGATACATCAATGGAATAGAATCAAGAACCCAGAAACAAACCACATTTATGATCAATTGGTTGTCAACAAGGGTGCCAAAGGTAGGGCGCGGTTGCTAGCACTTTGGGAGGCTGCGGTGGGTGAATAACTTGAGCCTAGGAGTGTAACACCAGCCTGGGCAGGATAGAGAAACCCCGTTTCTACAAAAAAATACAAAAATTAGCAGGGTGCTGTGTTGTGTACCTGTAGTGCCAGCTACTTTGGAGGCTGAGGCAAGAGGATCAATGGAACCCAAGAGTTTGATTGAGGCTGCAGTGAACTGTGATCTCACCACTGCTCTCCAACCTGGACGACAGAGGGAGATTCTGTCTCAAAAACAAAACAAACAAACAAAAACAGCATCCTGGCCAGGCATGGCAGCTCATGCCTGTAATCCCAGCACTTTGGAAGACCAAGTCGGGCAGATCACCTGAGGTCAGGAGTTCAAGACCAGCCTGGACAACATGGTGGAACCCTGTCTCTCCTAAAAATACAAAAATCAGGCCGGGCACGGTGGCTCAAGCCTGTAATCCCAGCACTTTGGGAGGCCGAGACGGGTGGATCACGAGGTCAGGAGATCGAGACCATCCTGGCTAACACTGTGAAACCCCGTCTCTACTAAAAAATACAAAAAAACTAGCCGGGCGAGGTGGCGGGCGCCTGTAGTCTCAGCTACTCCAGAGGCTGAGGCAGGAGAATGGCATAAACCTGGGAGGCGGAGCTTGCAGTGAGCTGAGATCTGGCCACTGCACTCCAGCCCGGGCGACAGAGCGAGACTCCCGTCTCAAAAAAAAACAAAAACAAAAAACAAAAAAAACAAAAATCAGCCAGGCATGGTGGCGCAGGCATGGTGGCGCAGGCATGTAGTCCCAGCTACTGGTGAAGCTGAGGCAGGAGAATCGCTTGAACCCGGAAAGCAAAAGTTGCAGTTAGCCGACATAGCACCATTGTACTCCAGCCTGGGTGTGGCAGTCAGATTCCTGTAATCCCAGCTGCACAGGAAACTGAGGCAGGAGAATCGCTTGAACCGGGGAGGTGGAGGAAGTAGTGAGCTGAGATTATACCACTGCACTCCAGCCTGAGCGACAGAGCAAGACTCCATCTCAAGAAGAAAAAAAAAAGTAATTAAATTCTGCTTTTTTTTTTAAACAGGGTCTTGCTCAGTCGCCCAGCCTGGAGTGCAATAGCATGAGCGCAGCTCACTGCATCCTCAAACTCCCAAGCTCAAGTGATCCTTCCACCTCAGCCTCCTGAGTAGCTGGGACTACAGCGCATCACCACATCCAGTTAATTTTTTCTTGTTCCTCTTTTATTTTTTATTTTATTTTTTTCTGTAGAGAAAGAGTCTCACTATGTTGCCTAGGCTGGTCTCAAACTCCTGGGCTCAAACGATGCTCCTGTCTCAGCTTCCCAAATTGCTGGGATTACAAGCACGAGTCACTGTACCTGGCCAACATGGACGAACTTTGAAAGTGCTATGCTAAGGCTAGGTGAAAGAAGTCAGTCACAAGAGACCACATATTTGTTGCATGATTTCATTTATACGAAATATGCAGAATACGCAAATCTATAAAGACAAAAAGTAGATCATATTACTTAGGGCTGGGGTGATTAGCAAATTGGAGGGTGATGGCTAAAGGTTTCTTCTTGGAGTGATAAAAGGTTTTAAAACTGACTATGGTGCTGCTTGCACAACTCTGTGATTATACTAAATATCATTTAAGTGTACACTTTAAATGGGATAAATGTATGGTATGTGAATTATATTTCAATAAAGCTCTTACTTAAAAAAAAAACAACAGTAAACTGATTGTTAACATAGTTTTATGGGAAACTACAATATTTTTCCAAAGAAATTTAGACAGAACAGTGACATAGTTTTACATTTTTGCAAATATCTTTGTTGCTGGCTTAACAGAAGACTACTGGCTGTCATACCTGCTTCCACATTCAATGTGTTACATCACACGTCATGCAGCCTTTGTAATACTATGTAATATTTCTGCTTTTTGATTTTTTTTTTTTTTTTGACACAGTCTCACTGTCGCCCAGGCTGGAGTGCAGTGGCGCCATCTCAGCTCACTGCAACCTCCGCCTCCCGGGTTCAAGTGATTCTCCTGCCTCAGCCTCCCGAGTAGCTGGGATTACAGGCACCCACCACCACACCCGGTTAATGTTTGTATTTTTAGTAGAAACGGGGCTTCACCATGTTGACCAGGCTGGTCTTGAACTACTGACCTCAGGTGATCCACCCGCCTCGGCCTCCCAAAGTGCTTGGAATACGGGCATGAGCCACCGCCCTCGGCCCAGGTATTTTTTTTTGTTGTTGGCTTTCTGATGTAAGAAAGAACTGTCCCTTCTCCCCCATTGACTTATTTCCTTCGGTTTGGACTCGTATCGTAGTCAAGGTTATAATCCGTTGCTATCGCTGTTTATTTGAATATCACACTGGCTCCGCTCTGGGGTAGGGTCACTGGGGGCGTCAATGAGATGCATAAGAATCGCCTTTCCATGGGCTCAGGAAACTGACAGACCCAAGGGTGCATCTCAGCAAGCGCTCCGCTTCCTGCGGGCAGCCTGAGATCCTGGGGACCGTCCTGGGGTCTCAATTAAGCGCCCCCTACTCCAGCCCCTTTACGCCAAGAGCGTCCCCTCCAGCACCGCCATCCTAGCTCCGCCCCTGGACGCCGCCGTCCAATCTCGGGATGGCCCCGCCTTTTCAGTGAGTTACGTCCCCGCCCCCATACGCTGATAGGTCAGGCCTGCGGCTCGGCGACGCGCAGGGAAGACCCGGAGGAGCGGATTTACCTGAGGAACGGGCCGTGCGGTCTTGCTGCGCATGCTCGGAAGGAGCCCGCCTGGGCGTTCCGCAAGGCAGGCTCCCCGGCGGGGTCGCGCGCGCGGTCACGGGGCTC
>NW_012116300.1:1031606-1034146 GCF_000951035.1 Colobus angolensis palliatus | reverse complement strand
CTGGGGAGGGGTCTGCGTCTCGGCGCTCAGCCGCCTCCTGTGTGGTGTCCAGCGATTCCCTCCTTGCTCCTCGCCCCTCCTTCCTCGCCCCACCCCCGTCCCCTGGCCTAAGCCCGACACCCCCACATCAAGGACCCCAGCCCTCGCCCTCCGTTCCCTGGCGGTGTCCGCCCCGCCCAGCACTGCCTTCCTGAACCCGCAGCACCAGCCCCGTCCGACGGTTGCAGCTCGGGCGGTCCCAGTGACCTTGCACTTTTGCGGGTCTGGACGCACCCCGCTCCGGCTTCTGACTCTATAGATCTCCGGTGACGGCTTTCGAACTTTGCTGACCCACAGCCGACACTGAGAAATGCCTTTTACGCGTGTACTCTGCGCCTGTGGGTCTGGATGACTGAAGCACAAGTTTAAAGGGAGACGCTTGTTTTAAGCTCACATGACGCAGCTGGATCTGTTCGGATTCAATTCCGTTCCATTCTCTTCCACCCGGTTCCAAAAGGCCGCGGCTAACCCGTGGAGCCTGCACATAACGGGTCTGACGTAGTTGAAACGCTCGCTCTAAACCCTGCCCGTTGTTCCCTTTATTCCTTGTACTGGGAGGAAATTGAACTTCCATAGTAAGATAATCATGTGCAAACTCCAATTCCAAAGAAACGGCTTATTTTTACTTTCATATTTCTGCTTTCCAGGGCCAATATGATTTCCAGGGCTTGATCTAGATTTTCTCGTGTGATTCTATCATGTTTCTCTTGTTCCTCTCCCAAATGATAGAAACAAGATTCTATCATGTTTCTCTTGTTCCACGTCCTACTGGCGGGACGTGTGGAAGGAACAAGGCTGAGGTTGGGGCAACATTGCGGAGCGTTTATGACACCCAGCTGATGATGCACTAAAGCTGGAGATGGAAATGATTTAACTGGGGAGAGACAGTCTGAAAGTTAAGCTTTAGGAAGAGTGGCCTGTCAGCACCCTATATGGAGAATTGGAGTGGCTGCTTGCCAGAGCTGGCAAGATCGTTCAGAGGCTTTGGCTTGGGCTAAAGAGGTTGTGGTAAGGGATGATGTCCTGAGGTGGTGGGAATGGAAAGGAGAGGGAAGATAGGTATATCAGCCGTAAAGGGAGAGAGATTTGAGGACGCATTAAGCTATGGGAAGGAGTAAATAAACTTAGCTAAGATTATGATGGAGGGTGATTGGGGAATACCCGGCTGGGGGGGTGGGTCTCATTGGCCAAGCTCTCCCTTTCTGTGCCCTCTGATTTCTAAGTTGCTTTGGAGCTGTGGCTTTCGGGCAGTTTTGCACCCCAGGAAACATTGTGCAATGCTGATGGTCACGTGTGGAAGGGCATGACACTAGGGTCTGGCGGGTAGAGACCGGGGATGCTGCTGAACACCCCACACTGAACAGCACAGCCTCCCGAATCATCCGGCCCAAAATGCCGACAGTGCTGAGATCGTGAAGCTCATTTTGAGTAAATTTTAATTATCTGGGCATCTCTGCCACCTTCAGCCTCTCCAGGAGGAAGGTCTGTGTGCACCCACTGAGTGTGTGCTATCACCACAGGGGTTCATGGCCAAGGCAAGTGCACCGCCAATGCCCATGGCTCAGTTGTGGGTAGGTGGGAGGTGGGTAGACATTGGAGTCATCCAGGAGCGCTTTTTTTTTTTTTTTAATTTTGTAGAAATGGTGTGTGGAGGGGTGGTCTCGAACTCCTGGTCTCAAACAATTCTCTCACCTGAGCCTTTCAAACCGCTGAGATGACAGGTGTGAGCCACCTTGCCACCAGCCCATTCAGAAGCTTTTTAAACAAAGCGCCTTCCCTCCTCCCGCTCCTATCCCTCAGCACCCCTGCTGCACCTGGATACAGAATGCCTTGTTCTTGTGTAACACTCGACAGTTCATGGAATAATTTCACTTGCAGTATTTCATTTGCCACTTTTCTTTCTTCACAGGTGGAACCAGCCCAGAGAAGTTATGGGATTTCCCCTGGGGTCTCCTGCCCAGCAAGCCAGCGCCGTGACCCAGGTGTGGGAGATGATGGTGGCGTCTCTCACTCACGTGTAAAGGTAATTCTGTTGCTCCTTCAGCTGCCAAAAGAGCCGCCTGGTTTTCCAGCCTTACTGATTAGAGTTTGGACCTGTTGGTGTCTGAGAGACACCTGACAGTTGCTGACATGTGACCCTTAGGTCTACGCTGAGCCCTTGTGGCCACCGGCAGGACCACAGTGTCCCAGCAGGCCATCTGGCATTGCACTCAAATTGCTCCGCACCCACAGTTCTGGGAGATGGGGAGAGAGGATGAGAGTGATACACCATAAACTGAGACTTTGGAGCTTTCTGTGCACATCTGCTGGCCCGTGCTCCATTCACTTAAGAAATCTGTACTGAGTGCGGCCAGGCATGGTGGTTCACATCTGTAATCCCAGCACTTTGGGAGGTTAAGGCGGGCAGATCACCAGAGGTCAGGAGTTTGAGACCAGCCTGGCTAACATGGTGAAACCCTGTCTTTACTAAAAATACAAAAAATGTAGCTGGGCGTGGTGGT
>NW_012116300.1:1029212-1031041 GCF_000951035.1 Colobus angolensis palliatus | reverse complement strand
GTTGGCCAGGCTGGTCTTGAACTCCCGAGCTCCAGCTTACTGGCTCTTTAACAATAAGTGAAATCTTTAACATGTGTTTGTTTTGTATGAGTATAAAAGAGTTTTATTTCCTTTGTTTTGGTCTAGGGCACTGTTTTTCAAACTGCTTAGTCATTGGTGTTAAAATCATTAGGTTCCAGTCAGCAATTTTTAAAATTACATGGGCTGGTTGTGGTGGCTCACGCCTGTAATCCCAGCACTTTGAGAAGCCAAGGTGGGCAGATCACGGGAAGCACAGGCAAGAGAATGACTTGAGCCCAGAAATCGGAGGTTGCAGTGAGCTGAGATCTAGCCACTGCTCTCCAGCCTGGTAGACAGAAGAAGACTTTGTGATGGGAAAAAAAAAAAAGAGAATCCAAAGAATAATCTGGAAGATTCTAGATCAGGAATATTGAAGTGAATGTACAAACGGAGGCAAAACTGGCCTCTTCCACAGTGGGGGAATTTATTTACATGTCTATTTATTTATTTGTTGAGACAGGGTCTTGCTCTGTTGCCCAGTGCAGTGCAGTGGTGCGATCTCAGCTCACTGCAAGCTCCGCCTCCCAGGCTCACGCCATTCTCCTGCCTCAGCCTCCCAAGTAGCTGGGACTACAGGTGCCCTCCACCATGGCCGGCTATTTTTTTTTGTATTTGTAGTAGAGACAGGGTTTCACCATGTTCACCAGGATGGTCTCGATCTCCTGACCTCGTGATCTGCCCACTTTGGCCCCCCAAAGTGTTGGGATTACAGGTGTGAGCCACTGCCCCTGGCTGTATTTATTTAAATAGAAAAAGAGAAGCCAGGCCTGGTGGCTCACACCTGTAGTCTCAGCACTTTAGGAGGTCGAGGTGGGAGGATTGCTTGAGCCTGGGTGTTTGAGGCTGTAGTAAGCCATGATTGCACCACTGCACTCCAGCCTGGGCAACAGAGCTAGACCCTGTCTCCTATATACTAGAATTACTTTGCATTTTTCTCAGCTGTTCACAATTTACAGAGTTGTACAAATAGCTCAAAGAGGAGAATAAGATAATCTGGAAAGATGTGTTCTAAACAATGTGTCATTTTCCACTGAAGCACACATTTTTCTTTTGATCTCATAATCAAGAAAATTTTTTTTTTTTTTGGAGATGGAGTCTCACCCTGTCACCTAAGCTGGAGTGTGGTTGTATGATCTTAGTTCACTGCAACCTCCGCCTCCCGGGTTCAAGCAATTCTCCTGCCTCAGCCTCCCAAGTAGTTGGGATTACAGGCACACACCACCACACTCAGCTAATGTTTGTATTTTTTTTTTAGTTCTAATTTTTGTATTTTTAGTGGAGATGGGGTTTCACCAAGTTAGCCAGGCTGGTCTCAAACTCCTGACCTCAAGTGATCCTCCTGCCTCAGCCTCCCAAAGTGCTGGGATTTTGTGAGCCACTGTGCCTGGCCAAGGAAACGTATTTTTGATTATAAGGCTGATCTCATTAGATTTGGCCTGATTATGTAGTACTCATTTACCAGATAAGCCCACCTGAGTTTGCCTTGCTGGAAGTCTCCATAAGGAACCTTAGACTTTTGAAAGTCTGTTGTTTCGGCCAGGTGCCGTGGCTCACACCTGTAATATCAGCATTTTGGGAGGTGAAGACAGGCCAATCACTTGAGGTCAGAAGTTCGAGACCAGCCTGGCCAACATGGTGAAACCTCGTCTCTACTAAAAACAAAAATTAGCTGGGTGTGGTGGCGCATGCCTGTAATCCCAGCTACTCAGGAGGCTGAGGCAGGAGAATTACTTAACATGGGAGGCAGAGGTTGCAGTGAGCTGAGATCA
>NW_012116300.1:1022478-1023089 GCF_000951035.1 Colobus angolensis palliatus | reverse complement strand
CCAGGATGGTCTCGATCTCCTGACCTCGTGATCCGCCCCTCTCGGCCTCCCAAAGTGCTGGGATTACAGGCTTGAGCCACCGCGCCCGGCCTCCATGTAATTCTTATATAGACTAGAATTATATGTAAAAATAATTGAAATAAAAGCTTCATGGACCAGTCGTGGTGAGATCTTGGCTCACTGTAGCCTCAGCCTCCCGGGCTCAAGCAATCCTCCCATCTCAGCCTCCTGAGTAGCTGGACCGCAGGCACCCGCCATCACGCCAGACTTTTTGTACAGACAGGGTCTCACAGTGTTGCCCAAGTTGGCCTCAAACTCCCGGCCTCAAGAGATCCTCCTGCCTCACCGTCCGAAAATGCTAGGATTACAGGCATGAGCCATCGCACCTAGCCCCTACAATAGGGATTTTAATATCCTCAATTTAATTAATTCCTCTGTTCTACTTGATATGACTCTTGATCCTCCTGCATAACATTAAATTACTACTCAGGAGATGCGGCCTATCTTGAACGTGTTTAATATTTTCCCACTGTAAAAGTTTGTGCACATGGGAAACCGTTTTGAGAACAAGAAATTCAAGAAAAAAATCAATATTCTTACTACATTTAACA
>NW_012116300.1:1015687-1016989 GCF_000951035.1 Colobus angolensis palliatus | reverse complement strand
GGCTGGTCTCGAACTTCTGACCTCAGGTGATCTGCCCACCTCGGTCTCCCAAAGTGCTGGGATTACAGGCGTGAGCCACCGCGCCCGGCCTATTTTTTGTTTCTTGAGATGGGGTCTTGTGATGTTGCCTAGGTTGGCTTCAAACTCCTGGGCTCAAGCCATTTTCCTGAGGCAACTTCCCAAGTAGCTGGGACTACAGATACGCACCACCATGCCCAGTTCTAAGTAATACTTTTTGTAAATACAACATTTTGGAAATCCTCTTGAATTTTTTTTCCAACTTGGAAACATTTCCAAATTCTTATTTGAAAACATTGCCACCCGTGTGACTTTACCACGGCAATAGGAACATTTCAGGAGCAACACCACCATCTTGTGGCCATGTCGAGTATTGCTGAGGATTTAAATTTGCGGTTTCCCATTAAGGGTGGTCCTGCCTTATGCAGTGGTCTTTTAGAGAGACTCCAAGTGGCCTCGGTGAGGGCTTCCTCCTCTCGAGAGGGATACAGTAGCAGACAGGATTGAACGCAGTGTGTGCCACAGAAAAGGAAGTGTGTTAAAGGCATTAATTCAACAATGGAAGTAGTTGTGCATTTGAGTGGCAGGATTGGGGTAATTTAGTATTATAGTCTTAACATTCTGAAATGGTTTCTATATATTTTTAGAATATGATATTAGAACTTAGAAAATTTCACAACATATAGTGCAAGCCACCCCTTCTTTGATGAGTAAACCAAACCCAGAACAAGAAGCTTCTGTTGTTCAGTAGAGCGCCTGTAATCCCAGCATTTTGAGAGGCAGGTAGGTAACTAGAGGCCAGGAGTTCGAGACCAGCCTGGCCAAAATGGTGAAACCCTGTCTTTACTAAAAATACACAACAAAATTAGGCGTGGTGGCGGATGCCTGTAATCCCAGCTACTCAGGAGGCTGAGGCAGGAGAATGCCTTGAAACCAGAAAGTGGAGGTTGCAGTGAGCTGAGATCATGCCACTGCACTCCAGCCTGGGTGAAAGAGTGAAACTCTGTCTCAAAAAAAAGAAAAAAAGAAAAAGGAAAAAAGGAAGCCATGACTTTCCCAATGATACAAAGTAAGCATGTTAAATTTTTTTTTTTTTTTTTTTTTTTTGCGACAGAGTTTGGCTCTTGTCACCCAGACTGGAGTGCAATGGTGGGATCTCCGCTCACTGTAACTTCCACCTCCCGGGTACAAGCGATTTTTCTCCCTCAGCCTTCTGAGTAGCTGGGGTTATAGGCATGTGCCACCATGCCCAGCTAGTTTTTTTTTTCCTTTTCTTTTTTTTTT
>NW_012116300.1:987649-1011704 GCF_000951035.1 Colobus angolensis palliatus | reverse complement strand
CCTGCCTCAGCCTCCCAAGGTGCTGGGATTACAGGCGCCCGCCACCTCACCCGGCTAATTTTCTGTATTTTTAGTAGAGATGGGGTTTCAACTGTGTTAGCCACGATGGTCTCCATCTCCTGACTTTGTGATCCGCCTGCCTCAGCCTCCCAAGGTGCTGGGATTACAGGCGTGAGCCACCGCGCCCAGCCAATTTTAGGACATTTTTATCACCCTAGAAAGGAACCGCACACCCCTCAGCCATCACTCTCAGTCTCTCGGTCCCTCCCAACCCTAAGCATCTGTCCATCAGCTTTCTGTCGCCATAGATTGGCCCATTCTGGACACTTCATGTCAGTTGAATCGTGTGATACTGGATCTTTGTGACTGGCTGCGTGTAACGTGTATCAGAACTTCATTTCTTTTTAATTTGCTGAGTAATATCCCACTGTTTGAATAGACTACATTTTGGGTTGTATCGCCTCACACAGAGGACTCTCTTCCCTGAAGGCCAGCCCCAGGTTGGAGCAAGTGTGTGTGAGGGAGATCGTGACTGGTGGAATGACCAAGCTGGTCCCACCTGCACGTTGGCCTCAGAGGAGGGTGATGTCAGTAGAGCTGGGGGGCAGCCCGAAGGTGGCCGAGCTGAGAAGGAAGTGGGGTGCTGCAAATTTGGATGGTTGAGGGAGGGAGGAGTTTTTGTCAGATCTCCTGTGTCCTAAAAAAAATAACCTAAGTATCTTGACAAGCCCAGTGGAAATAAAGGAGCAGAGGTGCAATAGCTCTGGAGACAGGGAAGCAGAACAGGGAGGGGTGCCTCGGGGAGCTGGTAGAGACGCTTCTAAAGCCAGAGGGAGGACGGATGCTCCCTTTCCCTGGACAAGGAAGAGGATGAGAAGAGCTTATAGAGGCATCCATCCTGTGCTTGGGAGGCTGAGGTGGGAGGATCGCTTGAGCCCAGGAGTTCAAGACCAACCTGGAAACATAGCAAGACCCTGTTGCTACCAAAATTTTTTTTTAATTTAATTTAAAAAACCAGGCTGGGGCCGGGCGCGGTGGCTCAAGCCTGTAATCCCAGCACTTTGGGAGGCCGAGACGGGCGGATCACGAGGTCAGGAGATCGAGACCATCCTGGCTAACATGGTGAAACCTCGTCTCTACTGAAAATACAAAAAACTAGCCGGGCGAGGTGGCGGGCGCCTGTAGTCCCAGCTACTCAGGAGGCTGAGGCAGGAGAATGGCGTAAACCCGGGGGGCGGAGCTTGCAGTGAGCTGAGATCCGGCCACTGCACTCCTGCCTGGGCAACTGGGCAACAAGACTCCATCAGAGCAAGACTCCGTCTCAAAAAAAAAAAAAACAAAAAAACCAGGCTGGGCAACATGGTAAAACCCCATCTCTACAAAGAATACAAAAATTAGCCAGGCATGGTAGCGTGCGTCTGTAGTCCCAGCTACTCAGGAGGCTGAGGCAGGAGAATCGCTTGAACCCGGGAGGCAGAGGTTGCAATGAACTGAGATCGTACCACTGCACTCCCGCCTGGGCGACTGGGCAACAGAGTTCAAAAAAAAATCCATCCTAAATGGGTACATTTTGAATCAGATAAAAATCATATGATTCTGAATCATAGAGGGATAACTTTAGTTACTAGAAAATCTACCTTGTATGGAGAACCTTGTTCACTGATAACGTTAGGGAAATAGGGTGTTTTGCGTATAGTTTGTTACAGATGGCTCGTGTGTGTGCGTGGTAAAATATACATGATGTAAAATTTACCATATTGGTCATTCATGTAAATTGCATCCTACAACCCTTGGTCTTTGTGAGCAGGTGCTGTCACTGAGCTCGATGTTGAAGTGTTAGGTCAGTGGTGTACATTCATTGTGCAGCCGTCACCACCGTTCATCTCCGGAACCTGTTCATCTTCCCCAACTGCTGCTTTGTCCTCGTGAAACATTCACTCCTCATTCCCCGGCCCCTGGCACCCCTATTCTATTTTCTGTCCCCATGAGTTTGACTGTCATGGGGACCTCATACAAGTAGAATTGGACAGTGTTTGTCCCTTTGTGGCTGGCATGTCATATGTTGCAGTTTTTTTTTTTTTAATGGTGAAAAGATATATTTAGAATTAGCTGGCTAGACTCAGTTTAGATGATCTCAATTTTGTTGGCAACACCCAAAGCAACGTAATGAGGAGCCAGTTGAACACATGCCTTCTCTCCGTCAGGCCGAATCGGGGTGTTGTCCATGGCCACGTCCATGTTGCAGAGCTGCTTCACAGCCTGTGTGATCTGGCACTTGTGAACGTTAACATCCACAGTGAACAGTGTGTTGTTGTCTTCTGTCTTCATGGCGGACTCAGTGGTCAGTGGAAAATTGATCGCAGAGTGGTCGAGCTTGTTTCTCCCAGGGGCGCTCGTCCGAGGATATCTGGGCTGCCTCCGGAGTCGCATTGTCTTGGGCTGCCAGAAGGTGGGTGATTTTTTTTTGTGGCTGTGGACACCTTTCAACCCTGCCTTCTTGGTCTTAAAAGCCTTCGCTTTGACTGTGGTTTTATGAGGGGCAGAGCTTTCTTCTTTGCTTTCGGCGCCATCTTGTGAAAAGACTGCTTTGTTTTTATTTTTATTTTTGAGATGGAGTCTCACTCTGTTGCCCAGCCTGGAGTGCCAGGGGTGTGATCTCTGCTCACTGCAACCTCCGCCTTCTGGTTCAAGTGATTCTCCTGCCTCAGCCTCTCGAGTAACTGGGATTAGAGGTGCCCGCCACCATACCCGGATAATTTTTGTATTTTTAGTAGAGACGGGCTTCTCCATGTTGGCCAGGCTGGTCTCGAACTTCTGACCTCAGGTGATCTGCCTACCTCGGTCTCCCAAAGTGCTGGGATTACAGGGGTGAGCCACCACGCCTGGCCAATGCAGATGTTTTAAAATGCATAATTCTCCTTTGCTGTCCCTTCTACTTCATATTTTTGTTTCCTTCGTTACTAGCCCTTTATATGCACCCATCTGGGGGATGTGGCATTTGTGTAGCGTAGCATGGCATTCGAGCTCACACATGGTTTTATGTCAGATATTTCATAACCGTTTGTATTATTCCATCTATCAAAAAGCCAGAATTGGCTGGGTGTAGTGGCTCACATCTGTAACCCCCGCACTTTGGGAGGCTGAGGTGGGTGGATCACTTGAGGTCATGAGTTCGAGACCAGTGTGGCCAACATGGTGAAACCCCATATCTACCAAAAAATACAAAAATTAGCCAAGCATGTTGGCGGGCACCTGTAATCGCAGCTACTTGGGAGTCTGAGGCAGCAGAATAGCTTGAAACCCAGGAGGTGGAGATTGCAGTGAGCTGAGATAGTGCTACCGCACTTAGCCTGGGCAACAGGGCGAGACCCTGTCTCAAAAATGTAAAAACCCGGAACCCACTAGAGTCACTTACTTGCCAAGTGTATCCACTATTGTTGTGTAGCATACAACCCGTGATCTTACTGGCTTAAAATAATAGGAGTTCCCCGGTGATCAGGTTCTGTGGGGGTCCCCAGGTTCCTTCATGTCTGCAGGCAGTTAAGAGACTGCTGGGCTGGAGAGTACAAGGTGGTCTCCCCAAATGTGGCGGTGCCCTGCATATGGCCTCTCCTACAGCTGCCTTCCCTGCAGACTCAGGGCCCTGGCCCGTGAAGTGTGGGAACGTGTACCCTGCGCTCCCGCCACACTGTTGGTCAGGCAAGCCCCCCCAGGACAGTCAACGTTCAGGCAGGTGGAGACAATGCCCGGTTGCCAAGGGGCCTGTGGACTTTAATGGGCGGAGTGGTGCTGGGTCAGCATCTACCACCCAAGAGCTTAAAAGGGCAAGAGTGGGGAGGGGTCTTCAACCTTCCACAAGCCGGTGGCCAAGGCCTTTCCTTGTATTGGAACTTTTTCCAGATCTGTTGAAGCACGTGGGTCTTGGAAGCCCTGTAAGCAGAAGTGGGAAGTGTTCGCCCGAGGATTGCGAGGATTGCGCTGCGTCCTGTCACCTCCCCTGACTAGGGTACAGCTCCCTGGGAATGTGGGGCTTTCCTTGTCAGGCCAAGCTTGAGGCAGTCCCCACCTTCACACTGCCGGCCTGGGACGCGGCCCCTGCCTGCCTGCGCTCCCCACTCCCGCGGCGCTGCTGCGTCCTGCAGGACCGGCTGGCGGCGTGAACAGTGTGCAAGTGAGTCACTGTACCGGCCTGCATAGTCTGGGATGCCTCTGTCAGGAGCAGCCTGGCGTCCCCATGCCTCGCCCTGGCTGGGAGGGAGGCCACAGGGAGGTGCCTGACCTCCCGGGGAACAAGGGGGACTTTCTCCAGAGGGCGGGGGCCTCGCGGGACCTGGGCTGGGGGGACCCGGGGAGGGTGCAGGGTCAGGGAACCGCCACGTCCATCGTCCATCCATTCCCATACATCCCCGTTCACCCTGTCCTGCCTCGTTCGTTCTGCCCTCATTCTCATCCTTCCCGGTTTAGCCTCTTCCGGTCCCACCCAGTGCCATTCATCCCCAGAGCTCAGAGCGAGGGAGCGGGAGGGGCGGGTTGCCGGTAGAGGGACTTGCCCTGAGGCCAATCAGCGCGGGTGGGCGGGGCTTCCCGCCGTAACCCTTTCCTTTCCTGCCTGGGAGCGGTTCTGCTCAGGAGACGCCTGCGAGGTCAGCTGTGGTTGCCCCCCAGTCCGCTGCACCTCGTGTCACCCTGTGGGGAGGGATGAGCAGGCCCAGAAGGATGGCATGGAGGAACAGGCTGGGCCGGGGCTGGGGGAGATGTGGTGGGATTGGCCCTCCTGGTACCTGTGATTTCCTGGGGACGGAGCCTTAATGGAGTTAAGGAGCCACTCCCCTCTATGTTGTCCCTGGAACCCACCAGGCCTTCCAGAGCGGAATGTGGGGCCCCAGGCCAGGAAACTCTGGAGCAAAGTGGGAGACTCGTGGGAATTGGAACTGCAACATGTGAGGTGGGGGTGAGGACACTAAAAATGTCAGGGACTGCAGTCTCAATTCGAGGCTGAGGTGGGAAAGACCCCACCATCTGCCCACACTCGGTTGCCCCAAAAAGCCCACCCCACACCACGACTGCCACTGACTGCCCCCAGGCCCCCACCCCAGCCCTGCCCGGTTCCTCATTATCTGCCCTTTCTGCCTCTCCAGGCTGGAACCCATGGTGACCTCGGGGTTCAGTTAGAGCCTCTGCAGAAAATCTAATTATGCTATTTCGAACAATAGAAGAATTCTGCCCATAGTTTCCAGAACAAGGAAATTTAGATCTAAAAGATTGGGAAAAAAATGGCAAAGAATTAAAACAAGCAAATAGGAAAGGTAAAATAACCCCACTTAATAGTATGGAATGATTGGGCCACTATTAAAGCAGCTTTAGAACCGTTTCAAACAGGAGAAGACAGCATTTCAGTTTCTGATGCCTCTGAAAGCTGTGTAATAGATTGTGAAGAAGAGGCAGGGACAGAATTCGAGAAAGGAATGGAAAGTTCACATTGTAAATATGCAGCAGAGTCTGTAATGACTCGGTGAACGCAAAATGTTGACTTAAACAAGTAAGGGTGATTTGCCTCAGGGCCTGGGAAAAAAAACCAGGAACCACCTGCCCGTCTCTTAATTCAATTAGACAAGGCTCTAAAGAGCCCTATCCTGGCAAGATTGCAAGATACCGCTCAAAAATCTATTACAGATGATAATGCCCAAAAGGTTATTGTAAAATTAATGGCCTATGAAAATGCAAATCCGGAATGTCAATTGGCCATAAAGCCATGTTGACTACAATCAATTACAGGAGGTAATATATCCTGAATCATCAAAATTGGGGGAAAAGCTCCAGAATCACTGGAGCCATCAGTCTAAACCACGATGGCCAACTCTTCCCCCCGCGGTTCAGATGCCTGTAACATTACGACCTCAAATGCAGGTTAGACAAGTACAAACCCCAAGAGAAAATCAAGTAGAAAAGGATAGAGTCTCTATCTCAGCAAAGCCAATCCAGACGCGGTATCCACAATATCAGCCAGTAGAAAATAAAACCCATCCGCCGCTAGCTTATGAATACTGGCAGCCAGCCGAGCTTCAGTATTGGCCGCCTCCAGAGGTTCAATACAGACCTCAAGCGGTGTGCCCCACGCTAAACAGTAGGGCATCATCCAAGCAACCCAGGCGGTGGTGGTTTATCCATCAGCACCACAGGGCGCGGCGCTGTATCCTCAGTCGCCCACTATGAGACTTAATCCACCAGCACCACCTAGTGGACACGGTAGCACACTGCACGCGGTCTTTGATGAAGTTAGAAAACGGAGATCTTGAGGCATGGCAGTTCCTGGTAATTTTACAATCGGTACCGGCCGGGAAAGGGGCTCCAGCAGGAGCACCTGCGGTGGCTAATGCTAGATATGAACCTTTCACCATGAAAATGTTAAAAGACATGAAGGAAGGAGTTAAACAATATGGACCCACCTCCCTTTATATGAGAGCATTATGAGATTCCATTGCTCAGCAGGAGTTGATGTAATTACAGAATAGGTGAAGGCTTGTAACAGGACTGGAGGAGCCATGCATAAAGGCTATGCTAATGGCTCAAGCAATGACTGGAGTCACTTTAGGAGGACAAGTTAAATGTTACAATTGTGGCCAAATTGGTCATCTAAAAAAGAATTGCCCGGCCAGCTCAGTAGAGTATGCGACTCTTAATCTCAGGGTTGTGGGTTCGTGCCCCACATTGGGCGCCAGGTGAAGGAGGCCTGCCCCTCCACACCTGTGGGTATTTCTCATCAGGTGGAGATGAGAGACTGAGAAAAGAAATAAGACACAGAGACAAAGTATAGAGAAAGAACAGTGGGCCCAGGAGATGGGCGTTCAACGTGCGAGGACCCACACCGGCGCTGGTCTCTGAGTTCCCTCAGTATTTGTGGATCACTATTTTTACTATCTTGGTGAGGGGAGTGTGGTGGGGCAACAGGATGATGGTGGGGAGAAGGTCAGCAGGGAAACATGTGAGCAAAGGAATCTGTATCATGAATAAGTTCAAGGAAAGGTACTGTGTCTGGATGTGCACCTAGGCCAGATTTGTTTCGCTTTACACGAACATCCCAGTGTAGCAAAGAGTAACAGGGCAGTATTACGGCCAGCATATCTCGCTTCCAGCCACAGGGCGGTTTTCTCCTATATCAGAATAGAAGGAATGGTCGGCTTTACACCGAGACATTCCATTCCCAGGGATGAGCAGGAGACAGAAACATTCCTTTTATCTCAACTGCAAAGAAGTCTCCCTCTTTCACTATTCCTCCTCAGCACAGACCCTTCACAGGTGTTGGGCTGGGGGAATGTAAAGTCTTTCCTTTCCCACGACGCCATATCTCAGGCCGTCTCAGTGCGGGCAAACCTTGGACAATACCTAGGCTTTCTTGGGCAGAGGTCCCTGCGGCTTTCCACAGAGCATTGTGTCCCTGGTTAATTGAGAATGGAGAATGGTGATGACTTTTACCAGGCACACTGCCTGCAAACATATTGTTAACAAGGCACAATCCTGCACAGCCCTAAATCCCTTAAACCTTGATTCAATACAGCACATGTTTTTGTAAGCACAGGGTTGGGGTTAAAGTTACAGATTAATGGCATCTAAAAGCAGAACAATTTTTCTTAGTACAGATCAAAATGGAGTTTCTTATGTCTTCCTTTTCTACATAGACACAGTAACAATCTGATCCCTCTTTTCCCCACACAAAAAGCCCCACCCCACACCATGACTGCCACTGACTGCCCCCAGGACCCCGCCCCAGCCCTGCCCAGTTCCCCATTATATGCCCTTTCTGCCATTCCAGACTGGAACCCGTAGTGACCTCGGGATTCTCCAGACACCACCACAGCTCTGTCCCTGACCGGCCGAGGCAGCAACAGCAACATCTCGGGCACAAGGTGGCTGCCACATTGGGGCCCTGGTATCTCCCGAAGCAGGGGTGACCTGGGGCCTCCAGGACAGGATAGGGACTGGGTCTGCCCGAGCCTAGAAAGGGCCTTCTGCCTCCCAGGCCAAGATGCAGCACTGTCCTCTGGAAGGGCTCTCTGTGCCAGGCCCACACTCCGGAGACAGGTGCCCGGCGTCCTGGTGAAGCGCGTGGTTTCCAAAAAGGTCCTAGCAAGTCCCTGGGCATCTGAGCAGAAACGGGTCTCAGCTTTCCGTCTCCCACAGTTGTCTGTGCCTCACTGTCCTCATCTATAACTGAGTCAATAAGAATGTCCTGCCGTCATAATGTAGGGGCTGGGAGGGGGACTGGAAATGCAGGTGGAAACCCTTCTTCTATGCTCAGCACGTGGGAGGCCCATCGGTAGTGGCTGAGCTCTTAGTCCGTTAGTCACTCTGATGGCCCCTTGTGGAGAGTGTTTACTGTGCACATTTTCCAGATGGGGAAAGTGGGCTTAGATGGGGGTGACATACCCAAGGCTGCCAGGAGAGGAACTGGCAGAACAGAAGCCTAGTTCCATCAGGGCCCCCGCCAGCCTTGGCTCCAGCGAGCAGTGAGGCAGCCCCATCTGACCACCTCCCTCCCAGAGCCGCGTCTAGAGCCCCCAAGGGCTTCCTCCACTGACGGGATTTTGCTTCTTTCCTTAGGACGGAACTGCTGGACTCCAGGTTCCTTGCTGGGGGCTGAGTGTGGCCTGAGGGACAGGCCCTGGGTCCCGGGATGCCCTTGCCCGAGCCCAGCGAGCAGGAGGGCGAGAGCGTGAAGGCTGGCCAGGAGCCGTGCCCCGAGCCAGCCACGGACGTCGTCCCGGCAGCCCCCAGGAAGTTCTCCAGACTGGTCCTGCTCACAGCCTCCAACCAAGATGAGGATGGGGTGGGCTCCAAGCCCCAGGAAGTGCACTGCGTCCTTTCCCTGGAGATGGCTGGCCCTGCCACCCTCGCCAGCACCTTGCAGATCCTGCCAGTTGAGGAGCAGGGACGGGTGGTCCAGCCAGCCCTGCAGATGCCTGAACAGAAGTGCAGCAAGCTAGACACAGGTGAAGTGTGGCCTGCTGCCCCCGCCCAGCCACCCTGTGGGTTCCAGTGCTCACAACAGGCCCTGCACACCCCACTTCTAGCACAGTGTCTTGTCCTTGCTCCCAGCTGAGCCTCCTGGTCTCTGATCCTGAGCCTGTCCCAGGCTGGTGTGATGACCACACTCAGGTAGCAGGGCCTCCTGGAGCTCATGGGAGCTGCAGTGATGTGCAGAATTCCTTCAGCTCCCTAAAAACATCCACTACTACCCCCAAAATAAAAACCAGCCCTGAGAGTCTGGGCTTCTTGCTTGGGAGCAGGAGAAGGCACCCGCCACACTCAGGACCCCCACGTCCTCCCTGGCTCTTCTCTGTGCCTGCGACCTGGAGCTTGGCTCTAGGTTGGCTAACCCAGCCCTCCCCTTCCCCCAGCAGCCCCTCAGTCCCTGGAGTTCCTGAGGACACCATTCGGGGGCCGCCTCCTGGTGCTGGAGTCCTTCCTGTACAAGCAGGAGAAGGCTGTGGGGGACAAGGTGTACTGGAAGTGCCGCCAGCATGCTGAGCTGGGCTGCCGGGGCCGGGCCATCACCCGAGGCCTGCGGGCCACAGTGATGCGGGGCCACTGCCACGTGCCCGATGAGCAAGGCCTGGAGGCCCGGCGCCAGAGAGAGAAGCTGCCCAGCCTGGCCCTGCCAGAGGGCTTAGGAGAGCCCCAGGGTCCTGAGGGACCTGGAGGCCCAGTGGAGGAGCCACTGGAGGGGGTGGGCCCGTGGCAGTGCCCTGAGGAGCCAGGGCCAGAGCCCACTCCTGGGCTGGTGCTGAGCAAGCCAGCCCCGGAGGATGAGGGACCCCGAGCCCTGTCACTGCTGAGCCTGCCGCCCAAGAAGCGTTCGATCCTGGGGCTGGGTGAGTACAGTCCACCCCCCGCCATGTCCCCTTGGGGCAGGGGGCCCAAGGGCCCTTCCTGAGCCCAAATAGAAATGCGGGGTCCCACGGGGTCTTTAAAATGTACTCGAAGCTAAAATGACTTTTAAAAATATAAATGTGGCTGGCGCAGTGGCTCATGCCTGTAATCCCAGCACTTTGGGAGGCCAAGGCGGACAGATCATGAGGTCAGGAGTTCGAGACCAGCCTGATCAACATGGTGAAACCCTGTCTCTACTAAAAATACCAAACTTAGCGGGGTGTGGTGGCACATGCCTGTAGTCCCAGCTACTCAGGAGGCTGAGGCAGGAGACTTACTTGAACCCGGGAGGCGGAAGTTGCGGTGAGCGCAGATCTCTCCACTGCACTCCAGCCTGGGCGACAGAGCGAGAGTCCATCCTAAAAAAAAAAATCTATGTATGTATATAAAAATGTGACTGGGTGCAGTGGCTCACGCCTGTAATCTTAGCACTTTGGGAGGCCCAGGCAGGTGGATCACCTGAGGTCAGGAATTCGAGACCAGCCTGACCAACATGGTCTACTATGACCACCTCTACTAAAAATAAAAAATTAGCCAGGCGTGGTGGTAGATGCCTGTAATCCCAGCTATTCGGGATGCTGAGGCAAGAGAATCGGTTGGACCCAGGAGGCAGAGGTTGCAGTGAGCCAAGATTGTGCCATTGCACTCTAGACTAGGCGACAGAGCAAGACTCCGTCTCAGAAAAAAAAAAGAAAAAATAGATATATGTAAATGTGGGCTGGGCACAGTGGTCATGCCTATAATCCTAGCACTTTGGGAGGCTGGGGGCAGGAGGATCGCTTGAGCCCAGGAGTTCAAGACCAGCGTGGCCAATACAGTGAGACCCCATATGTACAAAAAATCAGCCAGCTGTCGTGGTGCGCCTGTGGTCTCAGCCACTTGTGAGACTGAGGTGGGAGGATCACTTAAGCCAGGGAGATTGAGGCTGCAGTGAGCCAGAATCACACCACTGCCCTCCAGTCTGGACAAGAGAGACCCTGTCTGAAAAAAAAAAAAAAAATCAGAATTTTATCTGGTTCTTGGGCGATTCTGGTGTCCATTAAGTTCAGGAAAAACACCAAAACACCTAGGCCGGGTGCAGTGGCTCATGCCTGTAATCCCAGCACTTTGGGAGGCTGAGGCGGGTGAATCATGAGGTCAGGAGATCAAGACCAGCCTGGCCAACATATTGAAACCCCGTCTCTACTAAACATACAAAAAATTAGCTGGGCGAGGCTGGGCGCAGTGGCTCACGCCTGTAATCCCAGCACTTTGGGAGTCTGAGGTGGGCATATCACGAGGTCAGGAGATTGAGACCATCCTGGCTAACACGGTGAAACCCCGTCCCTACTAAAAAATAAAAAAATTAACCGGGCGTGGTGGCGGGCACCTGTAGTCCCGGCTACTCGGGAGGCTGAGGCAGGAGAATGGTGTGAACCTGGGAGGCGGAGCTTGCAGTGAGCCAAGATCGTGCCACTGCACTCCAGCCTGGGGGACAGACTGAGACTCCGTCTCAAAAAAAAAAGAAGAAAAGAAATTAACCGAGCATGGTGGCAGGCGCCGGTAATCCTAGTTACTTGGGAGGCCAAGGCAGACGAATCGCTTGAACCTGGGAGGCAGAGGTTACAGTGAGCCAAGATCACACCATTGTACTCCAGCCTAGGTGGCGGGGCGAGACTCTGTCTCAAAAAAAAAAAAAAAAAAGTCTGGTGGGAGGGTCTTGGGTTTTGGGTGATAGGTTCAAATTCCAGCCCCGCCTGATGGTAGCTCTGTAGCCTTAGAAAATTGACCTCATTTCTGGAGTTTCAGGAGTTTTATCTTAAGCTGGCTGTGATAACCTGGATTGTTGTGTAAATTGCACATTTGGGGCTTAGCAAGTTGCAAATAGGAGTTCTGGCTGTTTTATTACCAGTAACTAGGAGATGGGCTTGGGTTCAAGGAGGCCAGGTGCCTCCTGACACAGCTTTAAGGACCTGAGGTGGCCCATGCCCTGGGCACCTGGGGCGGGAAGGGAGGGGCAGGGAACAGGGAGACTTATTTTTCACTGTGATCTTTTGGAGCCATTTGAGTGTATTATAACTTGTGTGTTTTATTCAAAAATGGGTAGATTATTTAAACAAACCCTAAAAAACTATGTATGAGCAGGAGTGACAGACAACAGAGGCCACTGAGTCTGAGCCAGGCTGGCCCCTCCAGGTGTGATCTTGATGCAACATTTAACAGGCCTGAGCTGGGGCGGCCTCACCGGCTGCTAGGAGAGGAATGAGACTCCCCTCTGGGTTGCTTGGTGTAGGGGTTCCGTGGGAATGGGCTTGGGGGCTCTGGCATACCTGGCTCAGGAAGCCAGGATACATTTCAGCCTTAAAGGAGAAAGGCCCATGTCAGCCCCCAGAGTCTGCAGTGGCTGCCCCTCCTGGGCTCCTCCCCACCCCTGGTGGCTGTGACCACTTGGGTCCCTCCTCCAGGACAGGCCCGGCCCCTCGAGTTCCTGAGGACATGCTACGGGGGCAGCTTCCTGGTACACGAGTCGTTCCTCTACAAGCGGGAGAAGGCTGTCGGGGACAAGGTGTATTGGACCTGCCGAGACCACGCACTGCACAGCTGCCGGAGCCGGGCCATCACCCAGGGACAGCGGGTGACCGTGATGCGTGGCCACTGCCACCCGCCCGATATGGAGGGCCTGGAAGCCCGGCGGCAGCAGGAGAAGGCCATGGAGACACTGCAGGCTGGGCAGGACGGCCCTGGGAGCCAAGTGGACACGCTGCTCCGAGGTGTGGATAGTCTGCTGTACCACAGGGGTCCTGGTCCCCTGACTCTCACCAGGCCCCGGCCCAGAAAGCGAGCGAAGGTCGAAGACCAGGAGCTGCCAACCCAGCCGCAAGCCCCGGAAGAATCGCCGGACGAGGACCAGGACGTGGATGCAGACCCTGGTGAGCCGCCTTCCTCTGGGGTTCGCTGGCCCTGCCTTGACTCTTTGGCCATCAGAGGCCCAGGGAGGGAAGGGAGTGGGATCAGGCCTGCCCGGCCCCTGCCTCGTCCCCTAACTGCCTCCCGAACCTCCCCAGGAGGCCCTGAGTTCCTGAAGACGCCCCTGGGGGGCAGCTTCCTCGTGTATGAGTCCTTCCTCTACCGGCGGGAGAAGGCAGCCGGGGAGAAGGTGTATTGGACCTGCCGAGACCAGGCCCGCATGGGCTGCCGCAGCCGCGCCATCACCCAGGGCCGACGGGTGACTGTGATGCGTGGCCACTGCCACCCACCCGACCTGGGGGGCCTGGAGGCCCTGAGGCAGCGGGAGAAACGCCCCAACATGGCGCAGCGGGGGAGCCCAGGTACCTGGGGTTGGGCGGGGAGCTGGGCCCCAGGAAGCAGGCAGGAGCCCCACACTGCCTTTCCCTCTCCACCCTGCGGGTCCCGCTGGCAAACGTCCTCTTCCCTTCTGTCAACGTCCTAGAAGGAGCCGTGGCCCTGGCCTCCTCCTCCTCGTCTTCCCCCGGTGCTGCTTTCAATGGGCCCTACCTTCCTGCTCAGCCCGACCTGCCCCACAGCCGCAGCAGCAGGGATAGACCTCCCTGCCCTCCTCCTCTTCCTCCATTTGTCTTAAAGAGTTCATAGTATTAACAGAGGGCGTTGACTGCACATGGTCAGTCTCGTTGCTATGGTATGAGCCTGTCTTAAGGTCTGAGCGGTTAAGGATTGAGGAGGTGATATTTACATGCAATCAGTTTCTCCTCTCGGCCAGCGGTTCCACAGACACCCATAATGTCCTGAAACGCTGGCCTGAGGAGGGTCACGGCTGTCTCCATCTTTATCCACACAGTCGGCCCCCCGCAGCACCTGGTGTTTTGACTTCATGACCACAGTGGCGTACACGTCCCCATCCCGTCTGGCTGAGGAGCCATTTCGGCGCGGCCTCCTCCACTCACGTGCTCTTCATGGCCCTGAGGCGCTGGCCTCTCTTTCCAATGGCTCTTCTCCATCCTGTAGCTTTTGGGTTAGCTGAGTTGCCTCATGGCCCTAAAGTTCTCTCAGACTTGAGAGCTGTGGGTTTTTTTGTTCCATCTCCAGGGAGACGGTGCTACACGGTAAGGCAGCTGCCCCTGCCTCATCCTCACCCCCGCTTCTGCCCCACAAATAACTGCTCTGAGCAATTTTTATTTTTTATTTTTTTGAGACAGAGCCTCCCTCTGTCGCCCAGGCTGGAGTGCAGTGGCGCCATCTCGGCTCACTGAAAGCTCCGCCTCCCGGGTTCACGCCATTCTCCTGCCTCAGCTTCCCAAGTAGCTGGGACTACAGGAGCCCGCCACCGCGCCCAGCTAAAGTTTTTTGGTTTTGTTTGTATTTTTAGTAGAGATGGGGTTTCACCGTGTTAGCCAGGATGGCATCGATCTTCTGACCTCGTGATCTGCCCGCCTCAGCCTCCCAAAGTGCTGGGATTACGGGCGTGAGCCACCGCGCCCGGCCTCTAAGCAATTGTTTCTTAGGGTCTTGGCTGCCCCATTCCCTAAAATGTGCCTCCACTACTGTTAATCGGTTCTTCCATTTTTTTGTCAGCTACTCAGTGCACTTCTTGCACAGGTGTTTTTTGTGTGTGTGTGACGGAGTCTCGCTCTGTCACCCAGGCTGGAGTGCAGTGGTGCAATCTTGGCTCACTGCAACCTCTGCCTCCCAGGTTCAAGCGATTCTCCTGCCTCAGCCTCCTGAGTAGCTGGGATTATAGGTGCCCACCACCTCACCCAGCTATTTTTGTATTTTTATTAGAGACAGGGTTTCACCATGTTGGCCAGGCCGGTCTCAAACTCTGACCTCAGGTGATCCGCCTGCCTCGGCCTCCCAAAGCGCTGGGATTACTGGTGTGAGCCACTGCACCCGGCCACATTTGGTTTTCCATTAGCCTAGAAACCTGCTCGCGGCTGCCCGGGGGGTCCTGTGTGGTCCCATCTTCTAACACAGCTCTGTCTTCTCTGTGCAGCGGCAGCTGCTGCGTTTGTTTGCCTGGGTTTGTGTGTCCAGGGCGACCCCACCTGGATCCGATCATCCACAACCCCAGGTTGCTGGAGCTGCCAGGGAGCCTCGTGCCAGTGCAGCCTGACCTGGCAACAGAGGCTGGGCCCAGCTGTCCCTCAGGGTTCACTGTGCCAACTCTCTGCTTCTGGGCCTGCCTTTCTTTTTCTTGGTTTTCTTCGTGGTGGTGTGGTTTGGAGAAATCCCAGGAGGTAGCACGCTGAGGCCTTGCATGTGTGAAATGTCTGCAGCCTCCCTCCACCTGAGGGGCAGCCTGGTCTCCGTGGTGTCACAGGTGCAGAGCCTGCCCTTGAACTGCAGCTTTTGTGTGACTGATCCTGTGTGTGCAATCGGCTTTACTTAAGGTTTTAGGGTCTCTGCTCCCTCCCAGCTGCACCGGGCTGTGCTGGGGGCACTAGGGGCCTTTTTAGGCCTCGGGCTTGTGTCCTTCGTGGTGGGGTCATCCTCTAGCGCTCTCTGTGAACTTCCCCATCATTGTCCCTTTCTGTTGCTCCTGTTAATCAGATGTTGATCCTCCCAGATGAGGGGTTGGTCTTTTTTTTGAGACAGTTTCACTCTTGTTGCCCAGGCTGGAGTATAGTGGTGTAGTCTTGGCTCACTGCAATGTCCGTCTCCCAGGTTCAAGTGATTTTCCTGTCTCAGCCTTCTGAGTAGCTGGGATTACAGGCACACGCCACCACACCCAGCTAATTTTTTGTATTTTTTTAGTAGGGATGGTGTTTCACCATGTTGGTCAGGCTGGTCTCGAACTCCTGACCAGGTGATCCACCCCCCCTCGGCCTCCCAAAGTGCTGGGATTACAGGCGTGAGCCACTGTGCCAAGCCCCTGGCTGGACGTTTTCATCCATGTGGAAGGGGATGAAGCGTGCCCCATGGTCACACCACCCCCTCCTGTGGTCTGGGGTCCCCACCTTCCTCCTGACCTGTTCTGTGTTGCAGTCCCCAGGCTTCTGTGCTGCTGTACCCTGCAGGGTCCTCCTGCCTCCCGAGCCTCCCCACTCCACATGGCCCCTGCCCAGCCCTCTCCATCCCTCTTGAAGGTGGTTCCACAGCCAGACACGCCCCTTCTGGCCTCTCCTCTAGGGCTTGCTACCCACCCCCATCCCCTGCTTCCACTGTCACCTGATGTGCCCACAATGCCCCAGGCTGCCTTCCCAGCTCTGTGGCCCCTGAGCCTGCACGGAAGAAAGGGTATATTCTCTGGGCAAGGCACCGCCACCCCACAGGGTCCTCCCTCTCACCACATCCAGGACAGTGGAGGCTGCTCCTGCCTCTTCCTCACAGTCCTCGGGTCACCTCTCCACCTGCCCAGCTCTCGGCGGCCACCCCTCTCAGCCCCATCCAGCTCCCCAGCAGCTTTGTCCCCTGAGGGCCCTGGGTCATTCCTCTGACCAGTCAGGCACAGTGCACCCTGCATGCGAGCCTGGGCGGGCGCTGGGGCCGGACGCGTGACACAGCAGACACTTGCCTCCCTGAAGGCGTTACAGCATGGGACGCTTGGCCTCCACCTGCAGGGGCCTCACCTGACCAGTCCCCAGCCTCAGGAGAAGGGACCCCAGCAGCTGGAGCCCCAGCGGAGTTGGGGTGATGGTAGCATCTGTGTCCTGGGCTCCGGGGCCACCTCACTGTGAGGAGGGGGGTGTGGGCATCACGGGAGGTCTCACCTCGGGGCCATGCTGATCTTGGCTCCGAGAGCTGGTGTCCTCTGCTCCTCCCCTCCCATTTCTCAACAGGAGGCCCAGAGTTCCTGAAGACGCCCCTGGGGGGCAGCTTCTTGGTATATGAGTCCTTCCTCTACCGGCGGGAGAAGGCAGCCGGGGAGAAGGTGTATTGGACCTGCCGGGACCAGGCCCGCATGGGCTGCCGCAGCCGCGCCATCACCCAGGGCCGGCGGGTCATGGTCATGCGCAGGCACTGCCACCCGCCCGACCTGGGTGGCCTGGAGGCCCTGCGGCAGCGGGAGCACTTCCCCAACCTGGCACAGTGGGACAGTCCAGGTACGTGCAGAGGGCGCTGGGCCAGGTGACAGTGGTCTCCAGGGACCCACGTGCCACATGCTGGCTGCAGGCTGCCCGTGGGCTGCCGTGTGTGTTGCGCATGGGGGTCTGGCAGCCTGGGCCATAAACTCCCCAAGGGCCGGAGGCTCCATCTGCGGGCTCCAAGCTCCTGCAGCTGGTCCTCAGGGCAGCAGGGACTGGCTGTCGGGGGTAGGAACCCACTCAGCTCTCTCAAGAAAGGGGGTGGCAGCCACGGGTGGCATTGGCAGGCGCAGAGAGTGCTTGGAATCTGCGGACGGGCCATACGGTGGATCCCGGACACTCTCAGTCTACCCCCCACGCCACCCACACAGCTTCTAGTCTTGTGGGGTTCTCTCCAGTCACCACCACATCATGTGACCTTTCAGTTCAGCTTGTTAAAAGTCAGAGGCCAGCTGGCTGCCAGCTGGCTGGTGGTAGGTGGACAGGGAGCCAGGAGGCCCTGGGGCCCAGTCCAGAATGGCTCATCCCCTGCCCGGGAGATGCTCCTGCAAGCATGAGGTCGGAGGGCTTGGGAGAGTCCTTCGGGAGTGTTTAGGGTCTAGTGGTTGCCAGGCCACCTGCCCAGGCATCGCCAGAGCCCTTGGAAAGGGCCAGCCAGCGTGGAAGTCGGGGCTGGAGGGCCTGAGCTTCAGGCTCCAGGGCCCAGAGGGGAGGAGGGCAGTGTCCACCATGGGGCCTGCTAGGGGATTGCAGATTCCTGGTGGGGCCTGGCTTGGGGGACAAATTAGACCCCCAGGCCCCTGTGGCCCCACTCACAGTGTCACGTTCCCTTTCAGAACCCCTCCGACCCCTGGAGTTCCTGAGGACTTCCCTGGGGGGCAGGTTCCTGGTGCACGAGTCCTTCCTCTACAGGAAGGAGAAGGCGGCCGGGGAGAAGGTGTACTGGATGTGCCGGGACCAGGCTCGGCTGGGCTGCCGCAGCCGCGCCATCACCCAGGGCCACCGCGTCATGGTCATGCGCAGCCACTGCCACCAGCCCGACCTGGCAGGCCTGGAAGCCTTGAGGCAAAAGGAGCGGCTCCCCAGCAAGGCCCAGCAGGAGGACCCAGGTACAGACAGGGTGTGGGGCAGCGGCAGCGGTGTGGGTATCCTCATCTCTGCCAGCTCAGAACTCATGCCCCAGGCCAGGCACCCACTGAGGAGACTTTGCCTTTGTGCACACACCAATTATTCACATCAACAGAATGTAAAACCAGTCTTTTTTTTTTTTTTGAGTTGGAGTTTTGCTCTTGTTGCCCAGGCTGGAGTGCAATGCAGCGATCTCGGCTCACTGCAGCCTCCGCCTCCTGGGTTCAAACGATTCTCCTGCCTCAGCCACCCCAGTAGCTGGGATTACAGGCGTGCACCACCACACCCGGCCAAAACCAATCTTTAGAAAGCACTGTGTCTCTCACTGTCATTCATGTGAATATTAAGGGCCATGCTCTGTAAAACAGTAACAAATCCAAGTTGGCCAGGCACAGTGACTCGTGCCTGTAATCCCAGCACTTTGGGAGGCTGAGGCAGGTGGATCACCTGAGGTCAGGAATTGGAGACCAGCCTCATCACCATGGAGAAACCCCATCTCTACTAAAAATACAAAATTAGCCAGGCGTGGCACATGCCTGTAATCCCAGCTGCTTGGGAGGCAGAGGAAATGCTTGAACCTGGGATGCGGAGGCTATGTTGAGCCAAGATCGCACCGCTGCACTCCAGTCTGGGCAACAAGAGTGAAACTCCATCTCAAAAAAAAAAAAAGAAAACAGCCTGGCTAACATGGTGAAACCTTGTCTCTTATAAAAGCTTATAAATCAGCCGGGCGTAGTGGTGCATGCTTGTGGTCTGAGCTCCTCAGGAAAGGGGAGGATCACTCAAGCCCGGGAGGCTGAGGCTGCAGTGAGCCATGCACTGCAATCCAGCCTGTGTGACAGAACAAGACCCCATCTTTACAAAAAATTTTTTTGTAAAAAGGGCTTCTTTGAGAAAGCCACTAAATGAGCTTAAACAAAAAGTTGTGCTGGAGGCCTGGCCTCTCATCTTTGATGTCTAGTTGACCCCCAGTACTCTCCATGACAGCAGCTGAAGATGGACTCTTAGGGGCTCCAGTAGCTCATGTTATCATGGAAGGTAATTGATGTGTTGAATTCCCACTGGTTGTCTTTCTCCTCACAGCCTTGAGGGCATCGTTAACAAGGTGTGCGTCCTTGGTTCTGTCAGCTTCAACGAGAGAAGAATTATTAATTCATGTTTTCAATTTTTTTTCCCCAGAAAATGTTCAAGTTCAGCTGTGTTTCAAGACGTGTCCTCCCGAAAGCCAGCCGACGTATGGGTAATTGTATTAGTTATCTAATGGTGCGTGACCAATTACGGCAAAACGCAGTGGGCTTAAAACAACAAATATTTGCTGTCTCGGCTTTTGTGGGTCAACATCATGGCATCATGGGAGTGGTTGGGCGGGGTGGTTCTGACTCCTGAGGCTGAAGAGAATTTGTCAGCCAGGGTGGCAGTCGTCTGAAGGCCCAGGTGAGGCTGGAGGCCCTGTTGCCAGGTTCTTCTCAAACACAGCCAGGCTGTAAAGCAAGAGTCCTTTTTTTTTTTTTTTGGAGATAGAGTCTCTCTATTGCCCAGGCTGGAGTACAGTGGCATGATCTCAGCTCACTGCAAACTCCACCCTCCAGGTTCAAGCAATTCTCCTGCCTTAGCCCCCTGAGTAAGTGGGATTACAGGCATGTACCACCATGCCCAGCTAATTTTTGTATTTTTAGTAGAGATAGGGTTTCATCATGGTGGCCAGGCTGAGTCTCAAACTCCTGACCTCAAATGATCCGCCTGTCTAGGGTCTCCCAAGTGCTGGGATTACAGGCAAGAGCCATTGCGCCCAGCCTTGTTATTGATTTGGAATTACATCCCACTGTGGTCAAAGAACATACTTTGTATGATTTCATTCCTTTCAGGGCTGGACGCAGTGGCTCATACCTGTAATCCCAGCACTTTGGGAGGCCAAGGCAGGCGAATCATTTGAGGTCAGGAGTTCGAGACCAGCCTGGCCAACATGGTGAAACCCCGTCTGTACTAAAAATACAAAAATTAGCCAGGCGTGGTGGTACATGCCTGTAATCCCAGCTATTCGGGAGGCAGAGGTTGCAGTGAGCCAAAATTGTGCCACTGCACTCCAGCCTGAGTAACAAAAACCAAATCAAAAGCAGAAAAATTTGGGAAACTCATAAATATGTAGAAATTAACACACTCATAAGAAACCAGTGAGTGAGACTGGGCACGGAGGCTCATGCCTGTAATCTCAACACTGGGAGGCAGAGGCAGGAGGATCACTTGAGCCCAGGAGTTTGAAATCAGTTGGGGCAACAGAGCATGACGCTGTGTGTAATTTTAAACAAACAGTGAGCCAAAGAAGATAATTATAAAATACTTTGAAATAAATGAAAATGGAGACACAACATAACAAAACTTATGGGATGCACTGAAAGTCATGCTTAGAGGGAAATCTATAGTGAAAAACATTTCTATGAAAAAGGAAGAAGCCGGCCAGGCGCGGTGGCTCACCCCTGTAATCCCAGCACTTTGGGAGGCTAAGGCGGGCAGATCACGAGGTCAGGAGATCAAGACCATCCTGGCTAACACGGTGAAACCTCGTCTCCACTAAAAAATACAAAAAGGAAAAAAAATTAGCCAGGCGTGGTGGTGGGTGCCTGTAGTCCCAGCTACTCCAGAGGCTGAGGCAGGAGAATGGCATGAACCCAGGAGGCGGAGCTTGCGGTGAGCCAGCCAAGATCCCGCCACTGCACTCCAGCCTGGGTGACAGAGCTAGACTCCGTCTCAAAAAAAAAGAAGAAGCCTGGGCAACATGGTGAGACCTTGTCTCTACCAAAAACTCAGCCAGACATGGTAGCATTGCTGGGAGGATCACTTGAACCTGGGAGGTCAAGGTTGCAGTGAAGTGTGATTGTACCACTGCACTCCAGCCTGGGAGACAGAGCAAGATCCCATCTCTAAATGAATAAACAGGGCCAAGCACAGTGGCTCACACCTGTAATCCTAGCATTTTGGGTGGCTAGGGTGGGAGAATCGCTTGAGCCCAGGAGTTCGTACTAGCATGGGCAAGACCTCATCTCCACAAAAAATATAAAAAAGAACTAAAAGACCAGGTGTGGTGGCTCACACCTGTAATCCCAGCTTTTTGGGAGGCCTAGGCAGGTGGATCACGAGGCCAGGAGTTCGAGAACAGCCTGACCAACATGGTGAAACCCCACCTCTACTAAAAATACAAAAATTAGCCAGGCATGGTGGCGGGTGCCTGTCGCAGGAGAATCGTTTGAACCCGGGAGGTGGAGGTGGCAGTGAGCCGAGATTGCAACACTGCATGCCAGCCTGGGCAACAGAGCAAGACTCGTCTCAAAAAAATAAACAAAATAAAATAAAATACAAGAACTAAAATAGAAGGAAGGAAATAAATAGTAAATAAAACCAAAAGTTGGTTCTGTATAAGGATCAATAAAATTGACAAATATTTAGCTCTACCTAAAGAACAAAAAAATTGAAGAGCAAGAATACTGAAAATACTAAAATCGGGAATACAGATGAGACCTTACTATGGACCTCATTCTGCCAGTCTCACTCTGACACCCAGGCTGGAGTGCAGTGGCACCATCTCAGCTCACTGCAACCTCACCCTCCTGAGTAGCTGGGACTACATGCACGCACCACCACGCCTGGCTCATTTTTCTATTTTTAGTAGAAACGGGGTTTTGCCATGTTGTGCAGGCTGGTCTCCAACTCCTGGGCTCAATCAATCCACCTGCCTTGGCCTCCCAAAGTGCTGGAATTACAAGCATGAGCCACAATGCCTGGCCCCAGCTCATTCTGTAAGACCAGTATCACCCTGATACCAAAACCAAGCAGAGAATCACAAAGAGAAAACCACAGCCCAGTATTTCTCCAGAGCATAGAATACCAGCAAACAGAATCCAGCAACATAAAAAAAAGGATTATATACCACGACTCAGTAAGATTTATCCCAGAAATGCATTAACATGAAAAACCAATGAATGTAACACACTATCTGTACAGATCAGCCTTAACACGGCAGGCCCGAGACTGCTGTCCTAAGAACAGCCTGTGTGCAAGGTTCACCCTGGGCTGGCATCTGGGAACTTTTTTTTTTTTTTTTGAGATGGAGCATCGCTCTGTCGCCCAGGCTGGAGTGCAGTGGTGTGGTCTCCACTCACTGCAAGATCACAGTGAGTGATCAGCCTCCCGAGTAGCTGGGATTACAGGTGCACACCACCACACCCAGCTAATTTTTATATTTTTAGTGGAGACGGGGTTTCGCCATGTTGGCTAGGCTGGTCACAGACTCCTAACCTCACGTGATCTGCCTGCCTCGAACTCCTGAAGTGCTGGGATTATAGGCGTGAGCCACCATGCCCAGCTGGCATCTGGGAACTTGACCGGTAAAGAGTTCCTGCGTGAATACAGTGCTATCCCCAAATAACAATTGCTCACTCTTTTCTGTACAAATCATGTGATATTTGCTGAACACTTTTCTTCTGAGCCTGGAATTTCGGTGACCATATTCGGTCACCCAGGCACAACATACCTACATGACCAACCCCCAGAAAAACCCTGGCCTCCTAGGCTCAGGCAGGCTTCCCTGGTACAGAACACTTTGCACATGTCACAGCTCGAGGCTGGAGGATTCAGCACATTCTGCAGGACACCGGGAGAGAGGACCCCAGGGGAGGGGGCTCTGGGGGAGAGGACTCGGGGGACTTGTACCTGGTTTCCTCCGGCCCTTACCCCAAGTGCATTTTCCTGTTGCTAATTCCACGTCGCATCTTTTCACCGTAGTAAATCTCAGCCACGAGCATGACGGTAGACCAAGTCCTGTGAGTCCTTCGGGCGCAGTCACCAAGCCTAGTGTGTGGCGGCGATGCCTGCACACCAGATCAGTAGAGAACAGGACAAAACCATGTGGTCACGAATAGACACAAAACATGTGACAACGTCCAGCACCCTTTCATGATAAAAACATTCAACAAACTAGGAATAAAAGGAGCTTCTTCAACCTGATCAAGAGCATCTGTAAAAACCCCAAAAGCAGGCCAGGCGCGGGGGCTCACACCTGTAACCCCAGCACTTTGGGAGGCCAAGGTGGGCAGATAACCTGAGGTCAGGAGTTCGAGACCAGCCTGGTCAACATAGTGAAACTCTGTCTCTACTAAAAATACAAAAAATTAGCTGGACGTGGTGGCGGGCACCTGTAGTCCCAGCTACTCGGGAGGCTGAGGCAGGAGAATCCCTTGAACCCGGGAGGCAGAGGTTGCAGTGAGCCAAGATCAGAACACTGCACTCCAGCCCGGGGGACAGAGCAAGCCCCCCTCCCCCCGCCGAAAAAAAACAACACAAAGACTAGCCTGAGCAACATATTGAGATGCCGTTTCTACAAAAAATTTTAAAATTAGCTATGTGTGGTGTTGCATGTCCAGCCACTTGGAAGGCTGAGATGGAAGGGTCACCTGAACCTGGGAGGCTGAGGCTGCAGTGAGCTGTGATCACAGAGCTACACTCCAGCCTTGGGGACGGAGAGAGAACCTGTCTCAAAAATAAAAGTAGAACATGGTGGCTCACGCCTGTGATCTGCCATGCACTTTGGGAGGCTGAGGCAGGCGGATCACCTGAGGTCAGGAATTCGAGACCAGCCTGGGAAACATGGAGAAACCCCATCTCTACTAAAAATACAATAGCTAGGCGTGGTGGCAAGCACCTGTAATCCCAGCTACTCGGGAGGCTGAGGCAGGAGAATCGCTTAAACCTGGCAGATGGAGGTTGCAGTGAGCCGAGATCGTGCCATTGCACTCCAGCTTGTGCAACAAGAGCGAAACTCCGTCTCAAAAAAGAGATCACATACAATTATGTATAGTTTGTAATATTTGATAATGATAATGACTATGTTACTAGATTATGTATTTACTATACTTTTTATCATTACTTTAGAATATACTCCTATTTAAAAAGTCAACTATGCCGGGCGCGGTGGCTCAAGCCTGTAATCCCAGCACTTTGGGAGGCCGAGACGGGCGGATCACAAGGTC
>NW_012116300.1:978820-982850 GCF_000951035.1 Colobus angolensis palliatus | reverse complement strand
GGAGCTTGCAGTGAGCCGAGATTGCACCACTGCACTCCAGAATGGGCGACAGAGCGAGACTCCATTTCAAAAAAATAAATAAATAAAATAAACACAAAAATATTTGAAAAAAAAAATGAGCGTAGCCCGAGTGTTGAGTACTAAGTCTGCAGCATATACAGTAATGCTTTAGGCCTCCACATTCACTCACCCACAGCAACTTCCCCCCGGCAAGCTCCATTTGTAATACATGTCCTGTATAGGTGGACCGTACCTTTTTTTTTTTTTTTTTGAGGCGGAGCCTTGCTCTATCTCCAGGCTGGAGTGCAGTGGTACAATCTCAGCTCACTGCAACCTCCGCCTCCCAGGTTTAAGCGATTCTCCTGCCTCAATGTCCCGAGTAGCTGGGATTACTGGCACACCGCAGTGCACCTGGCTAATTTTTGTATTTTTAGTAGAAATGGGGTTTGACTATCTTGGCCAGGCTGGTCTTGAACTCCTGGCCTCAAGTGATCCAGCCACCTCAGCCTCCCAAAGTGCTAGGATTACATGCGGGAGCCACCACGCCCAGTCAGCTTTCTTTTTTTTTGAGACAGTCTTGCTCTGACACCCAGGCTGGAGTGCAGTGGTATGATCTCAGCTCACTGCAACCTCCACATCCTGGATTCGAGCAATTCTTCTGCCTCAGCCTCCTGAGTAGCTGGGATTACAGGCACGCGCCACCACGCCCGGCTAATTGTTTTGTACTTTTAGTGGAGACAGAGTTTCACTCGACCTCAGCTGATCCACCCACCTCGGCCTCCCAAAGTGTTGGGATTATAGGAGTGAGCCACTGTGCCTGGCCCAGAATTCGTACAATGAAAAGGCAACCCAATTAACAAATGGCCAAAGGACCTGAATAAACAGTTTCCCACAAAATATTTGATTTCTGCGATGAATTCAAAGATATGCAAATGGTCAATAGGGATAAAGATTCTCAGCATGATCAGTCTCAGGGAAATGCACATCAAGACCACTGTGAAATACCACTTGACACCCACTGCGATGGCTATTTAAAAAGACAGCCAACAAGTGTTGGTGAGGACGTGGAGAAACTGGAACCCTCATACTCTTGCTGATGACGCAAAATGGTGCAGCCACTTTGGAAAACGCTCTGGGAGTTCTTAATGTTCAACATAGAGTCACCGTATGAGCCAGCAGTTCCACTCCTAGGTGTGCACCCAGGAGAACTGAACACATATGTCCACACAAAAATATACACAAATGTCCATGTCAGCATTATTTCTTTTTTTTTTTTTTTTTTTTTGAGACGGAGTCTCGCTCTGTCACCCAGGCTGGAGTGCAGTGGCCAGATCTCAGCTCACTGCAAGCTCCGCCTCCCGGGTTTACGCCATTCTCCTGCCTCAACCTCCCGAGTTGCTGGGACTACAGGCGCCCGCCACCTCGCCCGGCTAGTTTTTTGTATTTTTTAGTAGAGACGGGGTTCCACCGTATTAGCCAGGATGGTCTCGATCTCCTGACCTCGTGATCCGCCCGTCTCGGCCTCCCAAAGTGCTGGGATTACAGGCTTGAGCCACCGCGCCCGGCCAGCATTATTTCTAATAGGCAAAAATTGAAAGCTCAAAATGTCCATCAATGAAATACAGTCGATTTATACAATGAAATACTGTCCATAAAAAGGAACGAAGCACTGATGCATGCTGCAACAGGGATGCACCTTGAAAACACCATCTTCAATGAAAGAAGCCGGTCCCAAAGCACACGGCGTGTATGTAATTCTGTTCATATGAAGTGCCCAGAATAGGCACATTTAGAGAGACAAAGATTAGTGGCTGCCTGGGGCAAGGGAAGTTGAGGAGGGACACTAAGGATTTGAGATTTCTTTTGGTGGGGGGTGAAATGTTCTAAATGTGATTGCAGTGATGGTTGCACGACTCTGAATTGTACACTTAATGGCTTTTACGGTATGTGAATTATAGCTCAGTAGCGCTCTGAAACAAAAATCCGTGGGGAGGTGGGGAGGGATAGTATTAGGAGATATACCTAATGTAAATGACAAGTTAATGGGTACAGCACATCAACATGGCACATGTATACATATGTAACAAACCTGCACGTTGTGCACATGTACCCTAGAACATAAAGTATAAAAAACAAAAATCCCAACCAGGTACAGTGGCTCATGCCTGTAATCCCAGCACTTTGGGAGGCTGAGGCAGTCAGATCATCTGAGGTCAGGAGTTTGAGACCAGCCTGGCTAACATGGTGAAACCTCTTCTCTACTAAAAATACAAAAAATTACCCGGGTGTGGTGGCAGGCGCCTGTAATCCTAGCTACTCATGAGGCTGAGACAGGAGAATCACTTGAACCTGGGAGGCAGAAGTTGCAGTGAGCAGAGAGCGCACCATTGCACTCCAGCTTGGGGCAACAAGAGCGAAACTCCGTCTCAAAAAAAAAAATTCCCTTACAGTACTAAAAGAGAACCTGATCACATGAGTTCAGGAGTTCAAGACAAGCTTGAGCAACACAGGGAGAACCCCATCTCTACAAAAAAAAAATTTGTTTAATTAGCCAGACGTGGTGGCATGCACCTGTGGTCCCAGCTACTTAGGAAGCTGAGGTGGGAGGATCACTTGAGCCCAGGAGGTCGAGGCTGCAGTGATCTGTGATGGCACCACTGCACTCCAGCCTGGGTGGCAGAGTTAAACCGTATCTCAAAAAAGAAAATTATTAAAGGAGAACTCTGTGTTTCTTGATGAAGAACCTTGAAGAGGCTCGGTGTGATGCCCCTGTGGCTTCCAGGGCAGGAATTGCAACTTTTTGGAAGTGTTGGGGGGTTCTCCCCCAAACATGCTGGTGTAGGAAGCAGGGAATGCCCCCAAGTGTGTGTCACGGAGCAACCTCATGTTGTAAAGGAATCGATATGGACGGATGGACGTGTGTGTAAAAATGATCAGCCAGGTGAGGTGGCTCAAGCCTGTAATCCCAGCTCTTTGGTAGACGGGCGGATCACCTGACGTCAGGAGATCAAGACCATCCTGGCCAACATGGTGAAACCCCGTCTCTAATAAAATACAAAAAAAAAAAAAATTAGCCGGGTGTGGTAGCATGTACCTGTAATCCCAGCTACTCAGGAAGCTGAGGCAGGAGAATCACTTGAACCCAGGAGGCAGAGGTTGCAGTGAGCCGAGATCACGCCACTGCACTCCAGCCTGGGGGACAGAGCAAGACTCTATCTCACAAATAAGTGATCTAGCCTGTGGTATCCTCAGGAAAAAGGATTCCAGGAATCCTGAACCTTGTGTTATCTATTTCCACCATATTTTGATGTGTGTAAAGAACATGTGTCTCTTTGTAATTAGGGACATCAAAGACGTCAGACTGGACGGCGAGTCCCAGTGAGGTGATGCAGGCAGAGGAGCTCTGAGCCGCCCACCCGAGGTGGCTTCCCATCCACACGGGTGCTTCCCAGACAGTTCGGTTTGCTTGGCAGAAACTTCTTTTCATTCTTCCAAAGCATCGATGGTCTTCGCATCTCCTCAGGGCGTCTCCTGGGAGGAATTCTTGGATGGTGTCCTTGTGTCGGTGGAGAACAGTGCTCAGAGCTGGCACTTGCAGACTCGAGTGTCGTGGGGCAGGGCGGTGGCGCCTTCCTGACTTTTGAAGGTCGTGACATAGTAGCTTGGACACAGACGTCCCTGCTCTCCTGCCACAGCACCCCTGGGTTTGCAGAGCAAGCAGCCTTCCCAGGGCTTTCCACCTGGCAAGGCCGTGCTCTGCTCAGCAATGTGAATGCCTGGGCAGCAGAGGCGCCTCCCCTTGTCAGGCAGCTTCACAGAGCACAGCTTCACCAGTCAGAGGGAGCAGTCTGGAGAAGCAAGATGACCCCACCGGGACTGCAGAGCCTCCTGCTTACCAACAAGGACCTGTCCTCAGCCGCGAGGTCCCTCACTCCCACCCTGTAATTGTGGGGGGAGTGCCAGCAATAGGTCTGTCCCCTGGCAAGTTGGCCACAGAGCCCACCATCCACTGCAAGGCTGTGACAGCCCG
>NW_012116300.1:974754-978770 GCF_000951035.1 Colobus angolensis palliatus | reverse complement strand
ATAAGTGATCTAGCCTGTGGTATCCTCAGGAAAAAGGATTCCAGGAATCCTGAACCTTGTGTTATCTATTTCCACCATATTTTGATGTGTGTAAAGAACATGTGTCTCTTTGTAATTAGGGACATCAAAGACGTCAGACTGGACGGCGAGTCCCAGTGAGGTGATGCAGGCAGAGGAGCTCTGAGCCGCCCACCCGAGGTGGCTTCCCATCCACACGGGTGCTTCCCAGACAGTTCGGTTTGCTTGGCAGAAACTTCTTTTCATTCTTCCAAAGCATCGATGGTCTTCGCATCTCCTCAGGGCGTCTCCTGGGAGGAATTCTTGGATGGTGTCCTTGTGTCGGTGGAGAACAGTGCTCAGAGCTGGCACTTGCAGACTCGAGTGTCGTGGGGCAGGGCGGTGGCGCCTTCCTGACTTTTGAAGGTCGTGACATAGTAGCTTGGACACAGACGTCCCTGCTCTCCTGCCACAGCACCCCTGGGTTTGCAGAGCAAGCAGCCTTCCCAGGGCTTTCCACCTGGCAAGGCCGTGCTCTGCTCAGCAATGTGAATGCCTGGGCAGCAGAGGCGCCTCCCCTTGTCAGGCAGCTTCACAGAGCACAGCTTCACCAGTCAGAGGGAGCAGTCTGGAGAAGCAAGATGACCCCACCGGGACTGCAGAGCCTCCTGCTTACCAACAAGGACCTGTCCTCAGCCGCGAGGTCCCTCACTCCCACCCTGTAATTGTGGGGGGAGTGCCAGCAATAGGTCTGTCCCCTGGCAAGTTGGCCACAGAGCCCACCATCCACTGCAAGGCTGTGACAGCCCGCGCACCCCCGCTTCTCCTCTGCTTGTACGGTTCCCCCAATAAATCCTATTTTCCATCTCACCCCTGTGGAGCTGGTGCTTGTTCACATCCCCCTTGCAGCAACAGTTGGCCACCGTGAAGTCAACCCCATCATGTCTCCATGCCAGTGCCCAGCAGGAGACCGCCCACCATGCCTGGGTAGTTATGGTCACCTGGCCCAGATGTAACCTGGACCAAGAGTGGATGGGGACACCTGGAGCTGGGGCCTCTGGAGGGACTGCTGAGGGGCCAGCTGCAGCCCGTGGTCTCTCCCAGGCCTGATGTGGCAGGTCATGTTGCTGAAAGAGGCGGGATGCTCTGCTCTGGCCATTAGCCTGAGTTCCCCCGGACTCATTTGCATAAGCCTGGGCAAGTTGCACCCTTGGGCCAAGGGCAGACTTGCCCACCTGTCCATCCTTTGCCGATGGCAGAGGACACAGTGGTTGCGCTTCGGGCGGTGTTCGTGGCCCTGAAGCATCCTGCCCTGAGGCTGATCGAACCACCCCCAGCTGGACTCAGAGCCAAGGCTACAGATCCAGTACTCCAATCCCGACTCCCACTAAGTGGTGCGAACGTGCACGCCCGCAGGAGGCAGCCATGCCCAAGGAAGGCATCTGCTAAAAGACAGTCCAGCTCATGCCACCACCAGCTGGACCTCTGGTCAGGCTCCCTGCAGAGGGGGAAGCTCCACACGTGCCCAAGATACAAGAGAAACGCCCGGGTCACAGCAGCCTGAGTCACTGCAGCCTCTGCTACCTGCCAAGCCTGCGCCCTCTGCACCTGTGGGCTGGTTGCCTCTGTGATGGGGCCTCCGTGGCCAGCATCTTCCTGCCATGGTCACATGATGCCATGCCCTGTCACCTTGGCTGGGCTCTGGGCACCCCTAAGTGGGTATGAGGCAAGTCAGAGGAAGGATATCAGCTTCTCTTCCCTTTTGGACATTTGCGTCATTGACCGGGCTGGCCCACTCTTCCTCTGCCTCGCGTCTGCTTTGACCTTAGAAGACAGATGGCAGCCCACGTTGCTGGGCTGAGACTCCAATGTACGTGAATTTGGATGATGCTGTTGCCTTGGGCAGGTTCACAGCCGCCAACCTGCACTCTGTGGCCACTCAGCCATGACAAGGACCTGACAGCCACTAAGTGAGCTTCAGAGCCTTCATTTGGAAAGTTCCAGAGCCACCAGATGTCCCCTGCCCAGTCAGTGTCACAGAGTTAGAGCGTGCGGGTGAACGCTGGCTGTGGAGTGTGCAGCCCAGCAGCGGCTCAGCGGGGCAGCTCCTGCTTCCAGCCCTGGCTCTGCTGGTGCTTCGCCCACAAACCCTGCTGTGTGCCATCTGCACCACGTGGTGTGTGTCAGTGCCCTTTGACGTGACATTGTCAATAATGTCTCATGAAATTTAAAATAAATTCCCAAGGCATCAGAAAGGTATCAACAAAGAACTCTAAGTTTGAAAATGGGGGTGGGGGCAGTGGCCAGCTCTGGGAGCCCCTGACCCACCGTTATCAGGTGGGCCCCATCCCCCCGTGGTCCCAGCCTAGCCTCCTGTCCCACCTCCTCTGCCAAGACAGAGTGGCACAGGACGCCTGCCACTAAGGCCAGCAGGTGTGTCTCTGAGCTGGCTGTGGGCACTGACTGCCCTCCCAGGTCCCCTCCAATGCCAGCTCCTCTGGCTTCCCCTCCCAGCCCCCTTCGTGCGCCCAGCCTTGGAGTGGGGGTTGGTGATTTGGGAGCTGGACCTCAGCCTGCTTCTGCTCTGCCACGTTTGGGGTTCACAGTTTGTCAGTCAGCCCTCCCTTCTGCAAATGACACCTGGGCGTCGTGTCCAGCTGCCTCCTGGGCCCTGCCCGGCATCTCCCGTGAGCACCAGCAATGCAGGCGGCAGAGGGGACTGTCCCCCGCCCTCTTGCCTGAGGGAGGAGACCACGGATGAGTGACAGTCATCCTCGATGCCCTGCCTGTCCTGCATCCCATCAGTCATCAGGGGCTGCCACCTGCCTGCTTGGTCTTTTTTTTTTAAGATGGAGTCTTGCTCTCGCCCGGGCTGCAGTGCAATGGCGTGATCTCGGCTCACTGCAACCTCCGCCTTCCTGGTTCAAGCGATTCACCTGCCTCAGCCTCCTGAGTAGCTGGGACTACAGGCGGCTGTCACCACGCCCGGCTAATTTTTGTGTTTTTAGTAGAGACAGGGTTTCTCCATGTTGACCAGGAAAGTCTTGATCTCTTGAACTCATGATCCATCCGCCTCGGACTCCCAAAGTGCCAGCCCATCAGTGGCTTTTAATAAGTTCACAGGGTTGTGCATCTATCACAACTATCTCATTCCAGAACATTTTCATCACCCTGAAAATCAGCCCTTCCCCATTGGCCATCCGTCTCCTCTGCCTTTTTTTTTTTTTCTTGAGACAATCTCACTCTGCTGCTCAGGTTGGAGTTGAGTGGTGTGATCTTGGCTCACTGCAACCTCCACCTCCTGGGTTCAACCCGTTCTGTTGCCTCAGCCTCCTGAATAACTGGGATTACAGGTGTGCACTGCCACACCCAGCTAATTTTTGTACTTTTAGAAGAGGCAGGGTTTCAAAATGTTGGCCAGGCTGGTCTTGAACTTCTGGGCTCAAGCAATCAGCTCCCCTCAACCTCCCAAAGTGCTGGGATGACAGGTGTGAGCCACACGCTCGGCCCCTCTGCCTGTTTCCTTCCCTCGTGTGCTAAGGAGCTGATGGGCCCCTTCCTCTAGAGTGTAACGCTGAGGGGATCTGGAGAATCCGGGGAAGGCCCTAGGACAGCAAAGGAGACCCTTTCATGGGTCCCTGTATTCATAAACATTCCCATCCCTCAGCCCATGACTCATGCAGGGCCCAGCCGCTGGCAGGTGTGACCACAGCAGTCTCCAAGCCTGTCCCCCTGCTGTTGTTCCTCTGCAAAACCTGGCCCCATCATAGCTCAGTGAGAACAGGGCACTTCCTCAGTGCACATCCCAGCACACACACCTGCCCAGGCATACTTTCCCTGGCCTCCTTTTTGAAACAGTCTCACTCTGTCACCCAGGCTGGAGTGCAGTGATGTGGCCTTGGCTCACTGCAGCCTCCAACTCCTGGGCTCAAGCGATCTTCCCACCTCAGCCTCCCAAAGAGCTGGGACCACAGGTGTGCACCACCACATCCAGCTAGTTTTTAATTTTTTTTTATTTT
>NW_012116300.1:968873-973941 GCF_000951035.1 Colobus angolensis palliatus | reverse complement strand
TTTTTTTTTTTTCCATAGAGACAGGGTTTCACCATGTTGGTCAGGCTAGTCTCGAACTCCTGACCTCAGGTGATCTGCCCGCCTCGGCCTCACAAAGTGCTGGGATGACAGGCATGAGCCATGGTCTAATTTTTAAATTTTTTGAGGAGACAGAGTCTCTCTGTGTTGCCCAGGCTGGTTTCAAACTCCTGAACTCGAGAGATTGAGCCACCTGCCTCAGCCTCCCAAAGTGGTGGGATTACAGGTGTGAGCCACTGCTCCTGGCTCTACAAATGCAAACTGAAGCACACAACACCTGCCTCAGGTGTACGCGCCCTGTTTTTCGCACCGTGTGACCACCTGGTTCGAGGACTAGAAGCCAGACATACCCAACGGGGTTCTCTAGAGCCCAAGACGACGACAGTCCCTGGCCTCAGGCTGCGAGCACCAGCCACGGTTGCCTCCAGACACGCGTTCCACGGGCCTCCACCTGCCTCCAGCCACCCGCTCTGCTTCCTGACCTGCGTGGCCAACAGAAGGCATCCAGCTGCCCAGGAAGGAGACCAATCACCCTGTCCCCATTCGGAAGCCCCAGGGGAACAGGCCCAGCTGGGGGCACTTAACCATAGTCAGGGCCACTTTGTGCACACCGTCTACCAGGCCCCCGATGAGGAGGGCGTTGGGCCTGAGCAGGCTGTCATTGCAGCCTTTGGGGGTCCACACCCCGCCTAACGAGCCTCGCCCCTCACCACCCTCCACCCTGCCAGCCCCTCACACTCCAGCACACAACTGCTGCAGAACAAATCACTAGAAATTTATCATCTCGAAACAACACCCACTTACCTTATGGCTTCTGTGTGGCAGGAGTCCGGGGCGGGGACTGCTGAACCTCTGCTCAGGGTCTCACAGGCTGCACTCAAGGTGTCAGCTAGGGCTGGGATCTCAACCGAGGCCCGAGGTCCTCTCCTGAGCGCATGTCGTTGTGTGCAGAATCTATTTCTTGCAGCTGTGGAGCCAATGGTCATATGCTTCTTTGGCATCAGGAGGGGGCGGCTCTGCAGTTTCTAGCCTCTTAAAGGCTGCACCTGAGCTAGCTCGGCTTAGCCAGATCAACCTCCCTTCTGATTAACTCCAAGTCACCTGATTAGAAACTCCAGTTACACCTGCAGCAATCCCTTCACTGCAACACCACAGGAGAGGCAAAAAGAAAAACAGGAAAAAGTCCCTCCACCGGTGCCACAGAACAATCCGATCACAGGAGAGGTGGCCCATACTCTAGGGAGGGGGCACAGAGCACAGAGACCCCGAGGGGGAATCTCAGGGCCACCTCAGAATCCCGCTGGCCACAGCTCCCAGCCCACCCCTCACTAACCACCAATCCCCTCCCTGACCTGGGAGGAGCGCCACACAGGGAAGCGGTGTTGGGGGCCTGCCTGTGGAAGTGCCCTGGCTTGGAGGGACCCCACTGGGCTGTGCCTCTGCCAGCCGTGTGGTTCCAGACAAGTCCCTGTGGGCCCCACTCTCCCCGGTACTGCCCAGTTTAAGACAGGAAGCCTTGGGGGCTGTGTGGGGTGCCCAAGTGGCCCTTACTGGGGTCCTGAGAAGAGGCCTGCCTGGACCTCACAAATCTGCTAGGGGTGGGGGGTTGTGGGAAGGCCCCCCTGGGGAGGCAGGCCGGGGACAGCATGGCATGCCAGGACCCAGGGACCCCACCTGCTCGATGCTGCCCAGCCCTCTCCTCACCTGCTCCGGCCCCCGCCAGCCCCCGCGCTAGCCTTTGGGGTGCCCATCCACCCCTGCAGGGGAGGGTGCCGCCCAGCGGGGACGAGTGGCCTCTGCTACCTCCCTCGGTGTTTCCCGGAAGGAGCCCAAGCCCCACGCTGGGGACGGGCCGCTTCTGCCCAGTCCCTCCCTCCTCCACGCCTGACACCTGTGGGGCCGGATCAGGAGCCCCACCTGTGTCTACACCGCCCTCCCCTCCTGGATTCACTGTCACTCAGGCCACACGAACAGTTGTTCTGATCACTTGTTATGTTCGAGGCAAATACTCCTCCCTTCTATGAAGCAGTGTGGGCTGGGGGTCCTCCTTCTATCCAAAGCTGAGGGCCCTTCTAGTGCCCCTCAGGCCCTCAGGGAGGGGATGGCGGGGGAGGCAGGTAGGAGGGACGGGGCCCCGCTGAGGGGGCTTCCAGTCACCCATCATTCAGACTGGGTGGAGACCAGCTGTGGCCTTCCTGGGGAGAGGGCACCCCCAGCCCTGCCAGCGAGCTTTCACCGGGCCTGCAGGCCTGGGGCAGGGGGAGCCGGTGGGCAGGGGGAGCCAGTGGGCAGGGGGAGCCACTGAAAGTCCGGGGAGTGGGCACCGCTTTTTAGGCAGCAGCAGGTCAAAGTCAGGAGAGTGAGGGTGGCCAGGACTCTGACGACAATGAGGGTCCCCCGGAAATGCGAAGCCCCCCACCTGCCATGGTGCTGGGGGAGGAGCCCGTGGAGGAAGGAGTGGGCAGGGTGAGGGCAGGTGGCTCACCTCCTTGATCCTCCTTCCAGGAACCAGGTCATGGTCATCCTCGCTTGCTGGGAAGGGCCGAACTGGCTCTGCTCACCCCCACACCAGCCCCCAGACCAGCTAAGGCTCCTCGTCTCTCACCTTCCAGGGGTCCCGTGCCCCCACAGCCCACTCAGGCCGTGCACCGCTGACCAGGCCTGGCCTGCCTGTGGACAGCCTCCCTCCCCAGGGTGCAGGAAGGGGCCTCTCTCGATGGAAAGTGAAGCCTCAACCTGAGCGGGAAAGAACAGGAAGAAAGGGCTTGGCTCACCCGCCCCCAGCCCCTGGAGCTGCCCGTGTGGACCCTTCCCTGCCCCTGCACAAGAACACAGTGACCGGCCGGGCGCGGTGGCTCAAGCCTGTAATCCCAGCACTTTGGGAGGCCGAGACGGGCGGATCACGAGGTCAGGAGATCGAGACCATCCTGGCTAACACGGTGAAACCCCGTCTCTACTAAAAAATACAAAAAACTAGCCGGGCGAGGTGGCGGGCGCCTGTAGTCCCAGCTACTTGGGAGGCTGAGGCAGGAGAATGGCGTGAACCCGGGAGGCGGAGCTTGCAGTGAGCTGAGATCTGGCCACTGCACTCCAGCCTGGGCGACAGAGCAAGACTCTGTCTCAAAAAAAAAAAAAAAAAAAGAACACAGTGACTTATTCGGACAGATAGAGAGACAGACAGACTCCTGCGTTCAGACAGAGCCCCAGCCCAGCCAGGGCAGGGCAGCTTCCAGCAACTCATGCAGACTTTTTGGAGGCCGAGGCCGCTAGCTCCCCAGAAGCCATTCTGAGCCGTCTGGCCTGGGGCCCAGAAGTCAGCCAGCCCCGGGCACTCCCAGACCCTGCCAGCCTTGGGGTCCTTATCTGAGAAGGGCGGGTCCTGCAGACCAAGCCACTGGGGTGAGGGCCAGTCATCCAGCATCCCCATGGGAAAACCCCTCCAAATCCACACAGGAGTTCCAGGGCTGAGCTGAGCTCTGAGTTTCCAAATCAGGGCCCCTTCCTGGCTCTGCCCATGCTGGTGACCGGAGCATCTAGGACAAGCCGGCAGCAGGTGACCCCATCCCACCAAAATAAGCCTGACTTTGGGCATCTCGCCCCCTGCTGTGTCCCACCCTCACCTGTTCCCCAGGTGGTAGGAGAGAGACAGAGGAACCAGGCAGCTCAGGAGGCAATGGCGGCTGGGGCAGACAGCAGGCTGGAGGGGGAGGGGTGGAGATCAAGGAAGGCTTATCAGAGGAGGCAGCTCTGAGCTCTGAGGCACGAATTTACCAAGTGAAGATGCAGGCGAGAAGCACATCAGGCCGAGGGAACCGCAGTGCAGCAGCCCAGAAGGCAGAAAGGTCCGGACCTGGGGAACCAGGAGGAGATCATGCTGGGGTGTGGGGGATGCAGTGGGGGTGAGGTCAGGGAGGGAGGCATGAGCCAGTCCAGGCAGCACCTTGAAGTGCTCTGAGAGCTTCCAGAGTATTCTTTTTTTTTTTTCTTCCTTGCTCCCTCACTCAGGCTGGAGGGCAGTGGCGCAATCTTGGCTCACTGCAACCTCCGCCTCCCAGGGTCAAGCGATTCTTTTGCTTCAGCCTCCCAAGTAGATGGGATTACAGGCGCGTGTCACCACGTCCAGCTAATTTTCGTATTTTTAGTAGAGATGGGATTTCTACATGTTGTTCAGGCTGGTCTTGAACTCCTGAACTCAAGTGATCCACCCACCTCGGCCTCCCAAAATGCTGGAGTTACAGGCGTGAGCCACTGAGCCTGGTCGGTTTCCAGAGGATTCTTATCGGACCAGCGACACAATCTGATTTAAAGTTTAATGACTCTCTAGTCACTTATCTGATAGTTCAGTGTTTAAAAACACTGGTTGCTGGTGAGGATGGCAGAGGGTGCGAGTGAGGAGTTAGACATCAATAGGGTGTTCAAGGGTGTCCCAGCACTTTGGGAGGCCGAGGCCGGTGGATGACCTGAGGTCGGGAGTTTGAGACCAGCCTGGCCAACATGGCAAAACCCCGACTCTACTAAAAATACAAAAACCAGCCAGGTGTGTTGGCAGGTGCCTGTGATTCCAGCTACTTGGGAGGCTGAGGCAGGAGACTCACTTGAACCCGGGAGGCGGAGGTTGCAGTGAGCCGAGATGGCACCATTGCACTTCAGCCCGGGTGGCAGAGCGCAAAAATATATAAATAAATAAATAAAATTTACATGTTGAGGCCGGGTGTGGTGGCTCATGCCTGTAATCCCAGCACTTTGGGAAGCTGAGGCGGCCGGATCACTTGAGCCCAGGAGTTCAAGATCAGCCTGGGCAACATAGTGAAACCCCATTTAAAAGTTAAAAAATAGGGGCCAGGTGCAGTGGTTCAAGCCTATAATCCCAGCACTTTGGGAGGACGAGGTGGGTAGATCACAAGATCAGGAGTTTGAGACCAGCCTGCTCAACATAGTGAAACCCCGTCTCTACTAAAACTACAAAAAATTAGCTGGGTGTAGTGGTGGATGCCTGTAATCCCAGCTACTTTAGAGGCTGAGGCAGGAGAATCGCTTGAACCCGGGAGGC
>NW_012116300.1:963658-968063 GCF_000951035.1 Colobus angolensis palliatus | reverse complement strand
AAAAACAGCTGAATGTGGCAGCACGCCCCTGCGGTCCCGGCTACTTGGGAGGCTGAGGTGGAAGAATCGCTTGAGGCCAGGGGACTGAGGCTGCAGTGAGCCATGATGGCACTACTGCATTCCAGCCTGGGCGACAGAGCAAGACCCCATCTCAAAAAAAAAATAATAATAATAAAAGAAAGAAAAGGTGACGGGGGTAGGGGTGGAATTTGGACACAGCTGCACACAGGAAGAACACCATGTGCAGATGAAGGCAGTTAGAGTGAGGCTTCCACAACCAAGGAAGGCAACACAGAAGAAAAGAGTGGGATGGGCAAGGGAGGAGGGACTGGGCCAGGTGCCGTACACAGCAAGCTCCCAGTCTTGGTGGCTTAACCTACAGATGTTTGTTTTTCAGTCATTCAGAGATTTGTGCCAAGACTTCTGTTTGGCAGGCACCTTCCACCAGGTCACTGAGGGATCCAGCTCCTTCCATCCTCCCCTACGTATCCTTTCCGCTCAGTGGGTGAATGGCGAAGAGAGAAGCTGAGGCTGTGGCAGGCCAGACCTGGCAGGGACTTTCCAGGGATCTTGTAAGTGTTCTAGCCGGGTGCGGTGGCTCACACCTGTCATCCTAGCACTTTGGGAGGCCAAGGTGGTAGATCACTTGAGCTCAGGAGTTCCAGACCATCCTGGGTAACGTAGGTAAAGTATGTCTCTGTTTATTTATTTGTTTGTTTATTTTTATTTTTATTTATTCGAGATGGAGTTTCGCTCTTGTCACCTAGGTTGGAATGCAGTGGCGCCATTTTGGCTCACTGCAACCTCTGCCTGCTGGGTTCAAAATATTCTCCTGCCTCAGCCTCCCGAGTAGCTGGGATTACAGGTGCCCGCCACCATATACAGCTGTTTGTATTTTTAGTAGACACCGGATTTCACCATGTTGGCCAGGCTGGTCTCAAACTCCTGACCTCATGATCTGCCCACCTCGGCCTCCCAAAGTTCTGTGATTACAGACATGAGCCACCACACCCGGCCAAGAACCTCCCTCCCTCCCTCCCTCCCTCCTTTCCTTCTTTCTTTCCTTCCTTTCATCTTTGAGACGGAGTTGCCCAGGCTGGAGTGCAGTGGCACAATCTTGGCTCACCATAACCTCTGCCTCCCGGGTTCAATTAATTCTCATGCCTCAGCCTCTTGAGTAGCTGAGATTACAGGTGCGTGCCACCAGGCCTGGCTAATTTTGTATTTTTAGTAGAGATGGGGTTTCTCCATGCTGGTCAGGCTGGTCTCGAACTCCCGACCTTAGATGATCTGCCTGCCTCAGCCTCCCAAAGTGCTGGGATTACAAGCGTGAGCCACCATGCCCGGCCCAAGAACCACATTTCTAACAAGCTCCCCAGTAATAATGGTGCTGGTCCAGGGACCAAACTTTGAGTACTGAGAGGTGTCACTCCTGCTGTTGCCCTTCTAGCCACACCTCATGTAGGGGAAGTGGGGAAATGAGTCCAGTGTTTGTGCAGGAGCTGGAGGAACCGGGATCAGTAAACACAGGTAGGGGGTGCAGCTAGGAAGCAGGCAGGAGGAACACAGCTGTCCCAGGAAGGGGGACAGGGCAAAGTATCATTGCTGCTGAGGATACGTGAGGTCACAACTAGGACTTGCGGCCCCTCAGCAGGGGCCTCTTTCTGAACTCCTGGGAAGGCCCCGAAAGATCCCCCGGGGCTGCTCTCAGGGGCTCAGAGGGGCCCATGAACCCCTACCCCACTCATCCTTCATCCAGCTGCCACCCAGGAGAGGTGGCCCACTGATCCACTGCCCTCCTGAAGACAGAGCGTGGAGGTGAGGCCCAGCCTGGATCATCTCTCCCAGGGCCTCCCCAGCCTCCAGGGGGACTCCCTGCCCACAGATTTCTGGAGCCTCCTTTTGCCTTGGTGGCCCTAATGTGCATCTGCCATGAGGAGTGGACCCCAGAGGGAACACTGTCCCCACCAGAGAGGTGAGAAAAAGGAAGGAAGGGCCAGGCACGGTGGCTCACACCTGTAATCCCAGTACTACGGGAGTCTGAAGGGGGCAGATCACCTGAGGTCAGGAGTTCCAGACCAACCCAGCCAACAGGGCAAAACCCCGTCTTGAGATTGCAACGAGCCAAGATGGCGCCATTGCACTCCAGCCTGGGCAACAAGCAAGAGACTCTGTCTAAAAAAGAAAAACAACACAAAACAAAAAGAAAATCGTCTCTACTAAAAATACAAACATAGCCAGGCATAGTGGCGCCCACCTGTAATCCCAACACTTTCGTAGGCCGAGGGGGGCAGATCACCTGAGGTCAGGAGTTCAAGACCAGCCTGGCCAACATGACGAAACCCCGTCTCTACTAAAAATACCAAAATTAGTCAGGTGTGGTGGCGCCCGCCTGCAATCCCAGCTATTCGGGAGGCTGACGCAGGAGAATCGCTTGAACCCAGGAAGCAGAGGTTGCAGTGAGCCAAGATCGCGCCACTGCACTCCAGTCTGGGCAACAGAACAAGACTCCGTCTCAAAAAAAAGAAAAGAAAAGAAAAGAAAAAAAGCAAGAAGACCAAGGTCAGCCGAGCAGCCCCAGGTGGAACCCAGGCGTCCTGACTGCACCGGGTCTGGCCCAGACCCAGAGCTCTGGGCAGGAAAGGGCTGGGCTCAAACACGCCCACCCTGCATTGCCTTAAGAAGGGCAGGGCTGGGCATGCGCGGTGGCTCACGCCTGTAGTCCCAGCACTTTGGGAGGCCGAGGCGGGCGGATCACGAGGTCAAGAGATCGAGACCGTCCTGGCTAACACGATGAAACCCTGTCTCTACTAAAAATACAAAAAAGTTAGCCAGGCTAGGTGGCGGGCCCCTGTAGTCCCAGCTACTCGGGAGGCTGAGGCAGGAGAATAGCGTGAACCCGGGAGGCGGAGCTTGCAGTGAGTCGAGATCACGCCCCTGCACTCCAGCCTGAGCCACAGAGCGAGACTCCATCTCAAAAAAAAAAAAAAAAGAAGAAGAAGAAGGGCAGGGCTGCTGAGCCTGCTCCTCCCCTTCCTGGGGGGCTTATTGGTGGGGCAAAGTGGCCTGGTCCCTCCTCTTGCCCAGGTCCCCCAACTTCTCACTTTCTCCCAACTTGGGCAGGGCAAAACCTGTGTTCCATGTTCCATAGGAGAGAAAGGCCAGGCTGGCCCCTGGGTTGCTTCTACACCTACCTCTTTGGCTCCTTTCTCTCTGCCGCCTCCATGTGGCCAATGTGCACCTGCGCAACTGCTTCCCTCAGAGATGACAAGCCAAGCTTGTCAGGCCCTAGGGACCCCAGGCTGACCCCTGCCCTGGTCTGGCCTCAGTCTCCCTGTCTGTGAAATGGGCTGCTGGAGATCCTGCTTCGAAGGTGTCAGCTGGCGGCAAGGATATTCGCGGGGTGAGGAGCCCCTCAGAGCAGGCATGAGAGTATCCCTGTGTACCCAGAGGTCCCTGAAGAATCAGAGACCCTGGAAGCCAGATAGAGCTGTCAGTCAGTGCCCAGAACCTGGATCAGACCAAGCGGAGTTTGAAGCCCAGTTCCAACATTTAATAGCTGGTGACGTCCACGAGTCACCATTACCACCTCTGTGCCCCATCTGCAGAATGGGAAGATGAAGTTGTCCCCCCTCGCAGAGTGTCAGGAGGGCAGACATGCTGCTGCTTGCAGAGCTCTGAGTGCCAAATGCTTGGGAAGTGGTGTGGGGGTGGGCTTCTTAGTTCTGGAAGTTTCCATGAGTGACCTGAGACTGGAGTTTGCTGCAGGGATACTCCACCCCACTCCATCTCAGTGTCCCAGCCTCAGCACTGAGCACCCCCTTCCTCTCACCCACTGCCCCCTCTGGAGGAGACAGGCCTGGGCCAACTGAACTGGGTGTCACAGTGCCAGGGACAAAGGGACAGATTTTTTAGACCCCGCTTTCTCGAGGGAAGGGGCCGATTCTTCCACCAGCGTCCCAACCCCTTTCCCCAGACAGAGTCCTTAATTGTCCCTGTCCCCACCTTGCCCCATCATCAGAGGGTGAAGCTCCCCACGCACCACCATCGACCAGGCCTGCCCCTAGGACACCCTCTGTGGACTGGAGCCTGGGAGGACTTCACTCAGCCCCCTCCAAGAGAGACTGGGCAGACAGGTGGTCTTGGCTGCTTCCTCCTCAGGAAGTGCAGTTGGGTTCCAGGAAGTCAATGGGTGCTGGAGGACCCCAGCTCAGGGCTCAGTGAGCCGGACCAGCCTGGCCGCTGAGAGAGCTCCCGGAGGAGGCGACAGGGACCCTGGCTTAGAGTCTCAGCAAGCCAAGCTCCTTCAAATGCCCCCGCCTTGGCTCCACACCCCTCCTCCAGAGCGCACTCGCGTGAGGCGCTAGCTGGAAGATCCCTGGGGGTCCCAGCACCGCAGCGGGTG